>NW_026623235.1:0-37365 GCF_030028575.1 Malurus melanocephalus
CAGACTTTTTTCTTGTCCATTCATAATATGAAGTACTGAATTACATATTTGCATGTAGGTTTTCATACTTTCCCCAAACGAATTCCTAATTTCCTCAGATATCAAGGGCACTGATAAAAATAAATACAGCCTTACATGGCAAACGTGCTGGTTTATGGAGAGATGGAATCCAGCTCACTGGTCTGAAGGAAGACATCTAATGCAGTTGGGAAAAGGGTCTTTTAGACCCTTTTTTCCCCATTTGAATCAACACCCCCTTTCAGCATGAGAAGTTAACAAGTCTAAGGTCTACAACAGTGAGCTTACTGGAATATCACCTCTAAAGAGTCATTTGACAAAAACTAGGAAGGATTTGGAGCCAAGGTTTTTTGTACTTCCTGCTGTAGAAAACCTTTCTGAATCAAATATTCATCAGAAATTCTTGCTGAAGGATCTATCCACAGTTTCATTTTGGCCCTAGATGAGTAAGAACACATTCCAAGGGGGGTACTAACCTTCTGCCCTCTCTTTCTGCCTCTGTGCTCCTTCAGGTTACCAAGATGCTGGCCGTGGTTGTGATCCTGTTTGCATTCCTGTGGATGCCCTACCGCACCCTGGTTGTGGTCAATTCCTTTCTCTCCAGACCCTTCCAAGAAAACTGGTTCCTGCTATTTTGCAGAATCTGTATTTATTTAAATAGTGCCATCAATCCTGTGATTTATAATCTCATGTCCCAGAAATTCAGAGCAGCCTTCAGGAAACTCTGCAACTACCAGCAGAAACAGGAGAAGAAACCTGCCAGTTACAGCATGGCCCTAAATTATAATGTCATCAAGGATTCCGACCACTGCAGCACCGAGCTGGAAGATATCACCCACACCTACCTGTCCTCTGCAAAACTGTCCATTGGTGACACGTGTTTGTCATCCAAGGTAGCAGTTCATACATTTCAGTGTTTGCTGTGGAGTCCTGCAGAGCCAGAGCATGTTCTGGGCATGGGGCTGGGCTGGGGGAGCTTTCACCCAGGGCAGCACTCAGAGGGCTGGGAAAGGCTGACAATGACAGGCCAAAATGACACCAAACAGGGCCTGGCAGGGAGGGAGAGTGATTCCTTCAAAGTGCCTTGTGCCAGGCATGGTGGGACTTGGAGGATCTGCAGCATGGGAAGGATGAGGAGAAACAAGCAGATGAAGCATTATTTTGTAAGGAACAGAGGGCTCTAGTGGAGCATCAGAAAGTGGTGCTGGAGCATGGTGCCTCACTTACACACCTGGCAGGAGGGTGGGGTGGTGTTTGAGCTCAGAGATTGCTCTGTCAGCTCTGGCTGGCTGCAGGGAGGGCAATGGGGCATTTCCTTGAGCTCAGAGATTCCTCTGTCAGCTCTGGCTGGCTGCAGAGAGGGCAATGGGGCATTTCCTCGTACCCTCCCCCTGGCTCCAGCTGGGGGTTAGCCAGCCCGGTGCAACACACAGATGGTGCTCTCCCACTCTGGCTCTGAGCTGCTGAAAGCCCCCTGCATTTCTGTGCCCCCTGCATTTCTGTGCCCCCTGCAAGCATCCCCATGTGCAGCACCTCTCTAACCCAGCTCTCTTGGTGATGCACATTTCTGTTTTCATGATGCTTTTTTTTGCACAATGCTACCTAAACACTGTTTGTAAACCCATTCATTTTAGATCTTAAAAATAAAGACGATCTACAGAGAGGCTTAGTTTTAATTTGCTTTTGCAGATTATATGAGAATGTAAAATATTTTTTTTCTCAGTTTGTTTCTTGTCTCCTCACTTTCAGGCCTGAGGCCCATCTTGCTCTGACTACGCAGCCACATGAGATGTTTGGATGCTCTGTGCCACCAACTTGAATGAATTGTAGAGTCATTTCTGCTCACATGATTGCAGAAGATGCTATAAATATTTACATACCTGCCTCTGCCCTGCAAGAAAACACAGCAACTTGGGAAATGAAGAGAGTGTATTCTTGAGGCTTCAATAGAATACCTAAATCCTTCTTCCCATTAACTGGCCGAAGAGTGGTCTGTGATCCCAGAACAAGCAAGGCTTGTCAGGGTATGTCCATAGACACAGACTGGGGCAGTGGATGATACTCCCAGTGAAGGTGATGGATGAGGTGAGGAGCTGCTGTGATGTGTGGCTGCATTGGGCAGTACCCGGGTGACCTGTCTGACAGCTGATAGCAGAAATTACCTGCCATTGACTCCCCCGTCCCACATCAGGGCAAATCTCACTGCAGCCATCATAGCATGCCTCAATAAATGGATATCTGACAGCAAAGAGCACAAAATCTTTCTTTTCTTTGTTTTATTTTTACCTTGAGCAGTGTGAAATAGGGAGATCATTCAATGAATTTACAGCAGGGAACAAACAAATTAAAAAGTCAATAGAAAGCTTTTAAAATACCTTTTATTTTTTCAGCAATCAGGTTTATAGATGTACCACTCTAAATGTAAGTCTCAGCTGTTACTGAATCCTGTTGGAATTTGACATGTATCGAAGAGCATGGAACAGGCTTTACCAGCTCCCTTTGTCTTGGTTCAATACCAATTGTGTCGAAGAGCACTAGAGGGGGTTCATAGCTTTAATATCGATAATGTCTGGGGAAAACAGGAAAATTATGGGAAAAAATGACACTTTTAAATTGTTTTTGTCTCAAAGTTTATCTGTTAGACTACTTAGGACATAAAGTGTTGTCAGAAGAGAAGTCATCATGGTTTTTCACCTGCCAACATAGCCACTTTCATGCTCTTCCCACACAGGCCCATGATAAGAAGTCTGGGGCCATAATCTCCCTGTTTTAACTGCAGACAAAACATCGTGTATTGCTTTGGCTTTACTCTAGACCAGCTCTTGTTCTTGCTAGAAGTTTATTTACTCTCTTCTGTGCAGCAGAAGTTCAGGAAAATGCCTGTGTATTCCTGTTTGTTATGAATATTTTGCACAGCTTTTGTACATGACATTTAAAAACCTGTAAAAATCCTAACTCACAGAATCACARAATAGGCTGAGTTGGGAGGAATCCACAAGAACCATCGAGTCCAACTCCCAGCCCTGCACARCCCYATCCCCARRAGTCACAAAYCTGCCCAGTGTGGRGTGAAAGAGGCAGCCTTTCAAACCATTTTCACTATTATTCAGCTAGTTTTTGCAAACTTAAAGAGAACTAACTAAACTTATGTTTAAAAACTTAAAGAGAACTAAAAATATTCTAGGCCTCAAATTTGTATGTTCAAACCATGAGCCTGTGTCTCTGCATGCAAAGGACTCTATTGGGTATTGTCTGCATGGCAAGGAGGAAGCAAACAGATTGTCCAAAGGGGGTGTGGATCTCCCTCCCTGGGCATATTCCAGAGCCATCTGGACTCAGTCCTGTGCCATGTGCCCTGGGATGACCCTGCTTGGGCAGRGGGGTTGGACCAGAGGACTCACTGTGGTCCCTTCCAACTTACCCACTCTGTGATTCTGTGATTTTGTGAACAGTCTGTGTCCTGCTCCATCTGCATCCTTGCTTTGACTCCTGTCCTGTCTTTGCAGAGCTCCACAGGCACTTTCCAGTTTGGCAGAGTGATGGCAGAGCATGGAAGGGACCAACAGCAAGGAGGTTTTAACCAGCAGTGTAGGTGTGACAGAATTTCAGAAGCTGGCAGAGCTTTGACTGGAGCAGAGCCAGCAGCAGAACCCATGCAGGCCATGTCCCAATCTTTCCCAAATCCTCTGCATTTCCCAGCTTGCCAGGCTGTCTGTCTGAGCAGCACGGGCCACCAGGCAGGGACATGCTACAGGTCTATTTCTGTGCAGATGCTCCATCTCTGCAGAGTCTGAACACCCACAGGACTGGAAGGGGCATGTCCAGACTGCTTTTGAAATAATGAGGAGGAACTAAAATGGCAGAGTCAGGTGTCAGCCAAGTAAGCAAAGCAGGCTGGGTTCAAGAGTCAGAGAGAGGGATACCAGTGTGTTCTCAAATTAATACCTAGCAATTTATCTCATAAATACAATTCTGGAGCTGTGACACATACTTTGAGCAAATCTTCCTTTTGTAGAAGTTTATGTGAAATTACGGAGTTCTGTGGCATTCTGCTGCTTACACTTGTTCAAATTTACAGTTTGCCATGATTAGGGTGAATCGGGGAGAGATACCACAACTTCTTTAACATTTCCTCCAAAGCACCAGTCACAGAGAAATTAAATTATCAATGAACCTGACACAGGAATTTGTGCTTGCTTAGCCAGGAGCCATTCAAAGTAAAAGAAAGTGTCTGTGTCTGACAGAGCAAAGTCTTTGAGGCCATGACCCAGCACTGCTTTCAGATGATGAGAGAGAATCCCTGGTCTGAGCTGGAGGTGAGGCAGCAGAGGTGGCCACTGTGGAGCTGTTGCCTGGAAATCCATTTGCTCTTCACCTGCTGTTTTCAGTCAGGCACCTACCCAGTGCTTTCAAAGCAGGCCTTACTTCCCAGAATTTCTCAAGAGGTGCTAGAACTTGTTGCTTTTCTCACTTAAAAAGCAAGACTAGCACTTAAAATGCAGGACTAGCAGCAGGCAAACGGTGCATTCCATGGAAACGTGTCTGGCTGGTGAGGAGCACAACTGGCTGGGTAAAACCTGAGCTCCATATTTACACAATAACAGTAAAACAAACTTACACTTTTATCTCAACGCTTTCAGAGCACAGACTGAATTACAGCTTTTATAAACTGACGGTTCCAGAAGTGAATTCTCTCCTTTATTCGCCTTCTTGCTCAAAAAATAACTATCTGCTTTCTCAGCCTCTGCTCCACCACGTGCTCAGGTGAGGTATTTAAGCCCATATTCTTTGTGGTGCTTCATCAAAGGCTAAAATCTGTGTAGGCGATTTTGTGTGCACCATCACTGGGTATAACAAAAATGAAAAGGAATTATTTCATTCTGGTATTTGTTTGTGCAAACAGAAATGATTATGATTGCAAAATTGTGTGCAAAAATACAATATTTAAAATTGCAGATTTAAGCTAAGGTGTGATTTTAACTGATAATGTGATGTGACTGTGTCTTTATAGATGTTGATTGTGAAATCCATGCTAATTTTATACTGATATAGAGCTAACACTATAAGACTGTCAGATATCATGCTAATGTGACTATTTCTGTGTTTGTCCTTCTGTTTAGAACAGCAATTCTTGTAACTAGATGTTGTAAATTATATATGTGAGCATGTATTTAAAAGAAAAAAAAAAAGATGTTTTAAATTTATTCATAATAAAATTGATTTTTTTTTGCTAGAAATGAAAGTGGCTGAATGCCAACTACTGATTGCAGTAATATAACTATCTGTGTATATTTATTTTGTGGATAGCAAACCCCTCTGCACCATTTAGTCTGAAAAAATTGTTTGATTGGTAGCAATATTGAAATTTATTGAAATCCCATATCTCTATTTAATGTCTTTGATGTAATAGACTGCTTTCTTAATGGATTTTTATTTAAAAGTTTATCCAGAATGTAACAGGGGAGGTGCTGCTTTCACATCTGTCCTATGGAGCTGTGCTCCTTCCTTTTGGAAATGCTGAGATTTCAGAAGTTTCAGTGAAGATAAATTGCACAGCTGAGAAAGATCAGAGGTATTTATAACCCACTTTGGTTCAAATTATCATCACATAACTTCCCTGAACTTAGAGTTAAGAATATACCAAAGAAGCTCCAATTTATGCTCCTGTGGAAATGAATGACACAAGTCAAACGATAACGCTCTCATTAACATCCCTCCAAAAGCAGTTATTAACAAAATGGGCTGAAGGACTGATTTTGCTCCAGGAGCTGCTACTTTATCTCCTCAGCTACACAGAAAGGTTTGGATCAGTCACTTTGGAAGCTGTCAATTTTTTCTTGATTTTTTTTTTTATAAAACTATTCTAAAAATAAATAAATAAATCCGATACACATGGGTCCGAGCATTGTCACCATGCAAAAACAATATTATTTCAAGAATGTGAGAAGATAAATTGTTCTTTCAACAGTGTTGCCTGTGTTTATTTATTTCTCCGCTGTGTGTGTGTACAGTTGTTTCTTTTGCTACAAATTGCAGTGAAAGTTGAAAATGATCTTTCAATATTTTGTTATCTCTCCTCCAGACAGAATTGTTTTTGTTTTTTTGTTGTTTACAGTAAGAGTTTGTTTTCTCGTGATTCTTTCATTATTACTGGAATACAGTGGTACAGCAAATGCCAGTGAATTGGCTTGGCCAAAGTGATTTGGACTCCTGAATTCCTTAATTTGGGAGCTGAATCTTGGAAATTTGAATTCCAGCAAACGATGATTGAGGGAATTTCTTCTTCACCTACTCAGAGCAATTCTTGTTTTATTCTGTCACTTCATGTGGTTTATACATTTATTTATTATAAACATTGTGAAATTGTTCAGAGAAATGTACTACTGATAAATGTAAAACAATTTTTGTTTCACAAGAAGCATTTTGTAGTTCTTGGATGCATGTTACTGTGGGGATTAATTTGCAATGGATTTTTGTTGCTACTCTAATAAAATGTTGAGCAAGACAATTTTACTGCAATTTAAATTTTTTAACAACCACTCGAATACACATCTTTTGTCTTACTGTCCATGGCAATGGACAGAAAATGTAACAACATCCTTTGTCATCTGTAGGGAAATGAGATCCTGAAAAAAGCAATCTTTTTTTTTCCTGATGGAAGAGCAGTTTGCCAGTAGTCTGACAGTAGTTACAATGCTTAAATGGGAGGGAATTCATATGAGCCCTTGTCCTTGTTACAAGGATTATTTGTGCATTTCACACTGGACAGCATTAAACAAAACAAAAAAGGAGCAAAGACCCCACATCTTGGGAGTAGGGGCAGACACCAGAAGGCTTTGTTTTTTGGTCACTAAAATCAGCAGAGTTAGTTCCTGTACTTCATGGGGCCTTTTCTGGTGGTGTCAGCCACTTGGGCTGGAACCCAGCCTCAAGAGGATGAGGGGAATTACTTGATCTTCTCTGAATTTCCTCAAGGTAATGCATGCAGAGAAAACTCCGTCTCCTGGGGATCAGGAGCAAAGGCTGAAATCCCTGGAGCTTGACTAAAACCAAGTTCATGCCTCTCATTTTTTAGGTAAATGCTCTACCACTAATCCTAAAGACAGAGGGCTCAATCTCTGGTCAGATCTTGCTGGGTTTTTTAGCAGGTTGCTTAATATTTTCTGACTCATGGGGTGGAGAGCCCCCTGCACTGGCAGGTGGTGGGGACTGACCAGCTGGACAGCAGCTCTGTGGGCACAAGGCACTGCAGGTCCTGGTGAACAGACTGACCACGAGGCAGCCAAAACCACGGACAGCAAAGATGGCCAGGGACCTCCTGGGCTGTGCTAGACAGAACATGGTGAGCAGGCCAAGGGAGATTTATCTGCTATCACTCAGATGAATTATTTGTTTGGTGAAGATACATAATTGTCCTACTCCTCCTGCATTTCTCTGTTATAAAGAGTTAAAATTTTTGCTTGTTTTGAGAGTTTTTATAAAGTTTATAATACATGTGCTTTTATTGATGGTTTTCTGTATAGAGCTAACCACAGCCCAGGCCAAAGCACGGGACAAAAACCAGAGAGTGAGAAACCATGGAAAATAAAAACAGTCTCCTATGATAAACTTCTATATTGTGTACAGCAAATRAATGCTCCTTCTTGCTGCTAACAACTATTTATACCCTGTAGCCTGGATATATACAAATAGGGAATAATGAAGATAAGATTATAATAATGGAATTTTACCCAGAAGCTTCACTCAACTCATATCTTCTAATAAAATAAACTACAGAAAACAGGTAGAGTCTAAAATAGGTACCATCCATCCAACCATGGGTGAGATAAGAGATCTCTCTATCAGTGATGAACATACCTTGAGTTTATATTAATTTCAGAATGTAGTTATGCAAATCTACTGCCAGCTCCACAGCAGAAAGAGGTGCAGTAACAATGATTCAAATCCCTGTTGATCACAACCAGGTTTTTCTTTCCGCATCGAGACAATGACTATATGAAAGAAAACAAATAATAACATGAGGCAGCTCCCAGTGTCTGGGTAAAATACAGACAGCAAATTGGGATAACAGATTTGTCTCATATGCCACTGATTTATATCTGAAATACTGCAAAGCACATTTAGAAGGAAATTGTGGGAAGATCTAGGGTATCTTGAAAGTCAGGCTGTATTGTGCTCAGGCAGACATTGTCATTCAGGTGAGCAATGAGCAGAAATTATGAAGGCTTGGTAAGTTATTTAGCACACAGAACACACATCTAAAAGGAAATAGGAAATGACAGCTATGATGGGTGGAAACCTCTTCAAAAATTGACATTTTGTAATGTAAACATGACATTTTAAAATGCGATTATTGGATCCTACCGTGTTTATGCAGAACAACTGAAAGAGTGAGCAAGACTGTGAGAGAACTGTGTGGGAGAGGCAGATGGCCATGTCTCTCCTGCAGTGGGAAGGGGTTAGTCTGGCTTTTGAGATCATGTCTAGTAACAAGTTGCACATCAAAAAAACTTCAAAAGCTGTTGCTGTTACACTAAAATAGCGTGAGACAAGATGCTTAAAGGAGTCTGTTGTGTCTGATGTACTAGAAAACACAAGAGACCATGGACTGAGCTCACATAATAAGGCTGTATTTTTCTAAATTACAAGTTTCTTTTCCCCATTCCTATGACATTCTGGAGTGCCAGGYTGAAGTTCAACAGGTTACTTCTATTTTGACTTCTTAAAATAAGTATTTTGTTGCTAAGGAATACTATTCTGCAGGTGATGATTGCCCAATAATTGTAGTGAATAATAAGGAAAGAAGCAGCAGCTCAGGCTGGGCACTGTTCTGCTGCCACCGACACTGTCAAGCTGTGGTTCAGTCTCTGGAGCACATCTTGCCCCCAGCGAAGTGACACTGTCACAGGGAAGGGAAGGGAGAGAGCCTGGCCTGACAGCACTCCAAATAAGCACTTTGGGCGTTGTCACCCTCTTAGTGAGGGTGAAAGGATCCATATGGTACAGATACAGACCGTGTGTACCTGTTCGGTCTGAGCTGGCAAGCACATGGTGCTCTAGTTTGGGTGTTAGCATAGGCACAGCCACCCTACCTCAGGAGAAGTAAATTATTTTACTATTTTTTTTTTTTTTTACTTCTCCAAAGGTTTCTATCCACTCTCCATAATGAAGTTAGACTCAGAGCAGTTGTTTTGTTCTCTGCCAGTAGTTTCATCCTTCACATCCCAGTAGTTTCATCCTTCACATCCAGATCTGAAACTGACTTCTTGTCTTGGGTTGATGTTGTGCCAATCCTGTATTCCTATATTCCATCAGCTTGTATGCCCAAAAGGTGCCTGTGCCTTTGGGTGTGGCATGGAAGAAGGGGTAGGGGCAGCGCGGRCAGTTTAAAAGCCGAGGCTGCCTTGCAGCTGTTGGCTTTTGGAGCTCAGCTGGGGCTGCGGGAGGTGTGCTCGCTGCATGCAGCAGAGTTACAGTGTTGCCGTTTAGCTAGCTCGTGTTTGTTAGCTTGGGCGAACAGTTTTTCCAAGGACTGCCACCCCCTCTGTGGCTGCTGTGATTTTTCTTCTGGAGCAATTCCGCGGCCAGCGGGGACAAGCGACACTGCTCTGTCTCATCCCGGACTCCAGAAGAAGCCAAGCCAACAACAGAAAAAGCACACCGAGCCCTCTGTTACATCCACAGTGAGGACAGCCACCAGGTTGCCACTGCTGCCCTAGCAGCCACATGGACCTTTTTATTTTGTTTCTTTTTTTTCCCCAGGACAGGAGTAGCCTTCTTTTTTTCTGCACCATGTGGCTGAGCAGCTGTGGGGGGAGGGAGAGGTGTGCGTTCCTACACTTTTAAATATCTAACAGTTAATTTTTATCTGTGTCCTGTGGGCACTGTGTTTTGTTAATAAACTACTTCTTTTCTCTTCACTTTTCCCCTAACATCTATTTCATATTGGTGGGAAAAAAATATCAAATTTTTCACTTCAGAGGAAACATTTACTCTGTGGCATTTTTCTCTGAAAACATTGTCTCAAACTGAGACACTTGTGCATTGGAAAGAATGTCTCCTGTCTGGAATGGACAGTAGATAGACTAATAAAAGACACTATTTCTCCCTAAAAGTATTATTYTTCTGTTATAAACAAGAACAAGAAAATAAACTTCACAATAAAATGGAATTATGTTTTTCACAGAAGAAGTGTTTTACAGTGTTTGCAGATTGTGCTGCTGTTCACCAGAGGCTCACAAAAGGACAAGAGAAGTGAGTATTACAATGCAAAGGAAGATCAACTGGACATGGTTAAAAACAGTATAGAAGGGGTAAACGTAACCTAATTACAGCACTAAATGAATACAGTTTTGTGAGTGCCTTTCTCAAAGATTCTTTGTGCTGAAGTGCTGTTCAAATTCTTTCTGCCACCAAACTCATCAAACACAAATACAAACTTGGTGACCTCTGTGTGCTTAAAAGCTTCGCAKAGCAACATTGGCTAATTAATTACAAATTTATTTTTAAATAAGAAAGCACTCTTATTTCAGTGAGATAAATCCCYGTCCCTTTCCACCCTATAGGTCAAGCTCACAACCCAGCTGCTGCCTCTGGTACAAAAAGCTAGAGCCCTGTTTTCTGCTGAGGAAAGCACAGCACAGCTCCACCCTGACCATGCACATCAGCTCTCGAGATCCTGGCCCCTCCCTGAGACCCCTCACCATCCAGGGAAGCATCACCACCCACACGGGCACAGCACCATTGCAGGGACACATCCCCCTTCCTCCCACTCTCCCATACGAGGATGCAAACTGCAGATGAGCTCTGCCTTTTGTTAAAATGTGAGGCTAAATCTGAATGGGGGGCTGGTGGCTGTTTTTTCACCTTATCCCAGTAACAAGACATGGGAAACTTCTCAAGCCTGATGGAACCTTAGTCCTAAACACTAATCTCATTCTGAGGACAGCTATCACAGTAACAGAAGACACTGGAATGGATTTTCTTTTCCCACTTAATKAGAGATGTCTAAAGTCAGATTTTTCTGATTATGGTTTTAACAAAATAGCTGGACTTCTGTCAATATTTCAGAAATCTCACCTCTAAGACTGTGCCAGAAGCAGCAAGTCTACATGAACWTATTAAATGCACAGTGGGGAATAAAAGACTGCATTAAAAACTGTCACAAATGGGAAACAAATTCTTTTCATTCTTTCTACTTCAATGCTCAAAAGACACTCTTTGAGGGGATATCCTTCAGTAAAGCCGAGTGAACACCATGGATATGTAGGACAGGTGCCATCAGCGAGGCAGCTAAATGTAAATTTAGAAAGTATATCTTGTAAGGCTAACCACTAAAACCTGCATTTATTAACAGTGGATGTAATCCACACACRCTGACATCAGTAAGAGAAATGAACAACASGTAATCTCTGAGCTCTGCAGCAGGRATTAAATCTCCAGACTTCTGAGTGAAGATGTTTTCCTCTCTAGTCTGTTCAGAAGGATTTATTTTTTATTTTTCCCCCAAAGGATACTATCTCATGCATACTTTCCCTTTTGCTCTAGGCCATTTTTTATCCCTAATTGTGCTGTTTGTGCTGCAAATCCCATTTGATGGTTTGTGGCTGGGAGGGAGTTGAAGTTTGATTTCTGGCTTCTGAGTTGGTTTCCTTTGTTCACTAAGACAAAATAYTGAAACTCTTGGGACACATTAAAGCTAGCACCAGTCCCCACAAGCTGAGTGTCCTTTCTGCTCTCCAGAACATCCTCTTTGTGGAGCTGCTGCTTTAAGAGGCTGACTTTGAAAGTTGTATACCTCAGTTTCATGAAAGGTGATACCCTCTTACTTCTGGCCTCAGTGAGGACATTGCAGAGTCATGATCCCACAGTCAGTGCTCACCACCACAATGGTTGTAAGAATCACTGAGTCTTTATGGGAATAACCATGCAAAAATCTCTTTGAGCATTTATTTCCATAAGTACTGCTCTGATGTTTTGTAATCTTGTTATTTCAGTCTCAGGAAGCTCATGGTTGTGGCTGCACTTTTTGCTTCAGGCAGAGAGGGGCTGAGACTGTGCCCATGGTGAAATCACAACACATTTAYAAACACAGAATCACAGAATGCGCTGAGTTGGAAGGGASCCACAKGGATCATTCTGTCCAACTCCCAGCCCTGCCAGGATCATCCCCAAGAGTCACACCCTGTGCCCAAGAGCATTGTCCAAACATTTATTGGAATCTGTCAGGCTGGGCTGTGACCACTTCCCTGGGGAGCTGTTCCAGTGCCAAATACTCTCTGGATGAAAAATTCTAATATAAAACCTAAACCTCCCCTGGCACAGCTTCAGGCCTTGGGTCCTGTCACTGGGCACCACAGGGAGAGATCAGTGCCTGCCCCTCCTCTTCCCCTCAGGAGAAGGTTGTAACTGCAATGAGGTCTCCCCTCAGTCTCCTCCAGGCTGAACAGACCAAGTGACCTCAGTCACTCCTCACACAGCTTCCCCTCAAGGCCCTTCACCATCTTTGTTGCCCTCCTTTCTGCACTCTCCAATAATTTAATACCTCTCTTRCATTTTGGCACCCRAAGCTGCCCCCAGCACTTGAGGTGAGGCCRYCCMAGCACAGAGCAGAGCGGGACAATCYCCTCCCTTGCCCAGCTGGTGATGCTGTGCCTGATGTCCCCAGGACAGGCATCCAGGCTCCAGGCACAGACCCACAGCTCCCTGTATCCATCCTCAGCCCAGCCTGGATCAGCCACAGGGAGGGYTGCAGTGGCCGGGCTGCCCCAGTCCCTCAGTCTGTGCCACAGGACAGAGTCTGCTGCTGAGGCATTGACACAGCTCCCACAGTGGGGTAAGGGAGGGGATCTCTGTTTTGTGAAGATTCTGAAGAAACCAACTTCTTGGAGAATTTTGCTGATGCAGATGAGGCATTTGTATTGGAAGAAAAATTCTTCATGCAGTTAAATTGTCCARTCTTCTTAATGTCTATGGATTGTTTCCAATACAAAATTTGTCCCAGTTTGTTTACTTATTTTCAGGAAAGTTTACACTACTTAGAGAGGCTGTATAGAGCATTTCTTTATGTCTTGAGCTCCATTTAACTCACTTTTTTTCAGTTGTTTAATTGTTTTTTTCCTGCAATAATATGTCTGGAATTGGCTGATGTATGAATTGCAAAATGTGTGGCTAAAAAACAGGTTCTTGGCATGAGCAGGGACTGTGTCTTTATGAGATTTGAGAACCTGAAGTTTGCAAATTTCCTATRGGACAGGATTAATAGAAGTAATGTTCAGATCCACCCCCTGTTTTCCCCAGGTAACTCTGTAAAAGAGAAACAAGTTCTGAGAGGAGAAAGGGGAAATTTTCTCTTTAATTAAATTATAAACCACTGCAAATGTTGAAGTGGTGTGTTACTGTGGCATCTTCTACAGAATGACTAAGGGGTTTGAAASCTCATCTTTGTGACATGAAGAGATAATGTCACATGAATCATTCCCTGTCAGCATGACTAGRAGCTGTACCAAACTAATCCATCATTCCTCCAATCTTCAGAATGTCATTTTTCATAGTCCCTCATTTGAGGAAATTAAATGAAAATTAATGAAAATTAATTAAAAATTACAGTCATGTTTTATTGATCAGGAACGGAAGGACAAGGMAAAAACACCTTCTGCTTCTTCATCTGTTGCCATCAATCCCATCAATAAGTAGAAATCRATAAAAATTGGTTTGAGATTTTTTTTAAGTTGGTTGAAATATACAGTATTAATTACTCTTGCATAGAATAATTAGTCCTAGTGTTGATCCAGCTGGCAGCAGAAAGGAAAGAAAGCAGTAAGAAGTTTGTGTAGCACAGAATTTGCCTTTTAGGATGAGTAGTTTCAGAATTGCTGCTTTGGACCAAGGGAAACAACAAGATTGCACTACACTSTATCTCCTTTCAGAATTGCACATGAAATTGAAGGATAAAGCTTGGTAAGAAATGTTTTTTAATTTTGTATCAAGAACATGGTTCAGAACTTGCCGGCTGAGGAGATGAGCCACTGGACCTCACTCCCCCAGGCCTCAAAGACACCAGAGTCCATCACAACATGTGCCACTTGCAGCTCCTTTTCCCTCCCTTCAGCTGCCACTGCTTCTTGAATAAATCAGCTGAGGACAGGCCGAGGAACACCCTTGATTATACATAGGCTTGTTTTCAAATTTCTGCAAATATAATCTTCCTGTATTAGAGCTAAACTATTCCTAACTGGATGAGTAAGCAACGCTGCAAAATGCTTATGTTTGGGTGGCTAATCAGAGCTGCAAACKGCCTCGTTGCTTAGAGCTAGACACGCTTTCATGTTCAGCCGAATAATTAAAATGGAATGTTTTCCTGTGCAAAATGAGATACTCAAGGCCTAATTTGCAAAAATATTTTAGTACTAGCAGCTTGAATCCTCTGTCAAGCTAGAGAGGAAGAACTAAAGAGCCCTGTAAGTATCTAGGCTTTGAATTAGGATTTGTTTTCTGCCAGTGGAAGTTTAGCGTTCCAAAGTAATCAAAACTGGGGGAAGATGCCTCTTAAACAGCGACTGTCTCAGAGATTCCATCTGTTTCAGAAAGATTAAAAATAAATCCTCAMAATTAGGTGCACCTGCTTCAGTCACTGTGAATATTAGAGCAATGGAAGAACTGGTAATTTTTGTCACCAGTTCTGCCTGGTACTTGTGGGGTGCTTTTCAATTCCATCACTTTGGGCACAAACAGGGTCACCAGGCAGGGTCGATGTGCCTGGGGAAGGGAACCTTTAAAGCAGTTGAATGCACCATCCTAGACTCACAGGAGAAAGCAGAAGATATCCAGATATGAAGCGACAGAAAACAGATATGAGCAACAGGGAAGGAAAAAACTCAACAAGCCATCAACAGGCATCTGGGTCAGGACCTGAGAAAGCAGAAGTCTAATTAATTTCAGAGCCAGATAATTAGCTAGATGTTTAGCCATGATAATTTGGAATGCAATTTGTGATGACTTCCTGTCAGTGAGTTTGAACAAACCCTCTCTCTCTCTAAGAAGATGAAGGCAAGCCATCTAAATAAGCAATCAATACCTGGATGCTGCAGCTCCTCCTCACTTGGATGCCTCAGCTCTGGCATTTCTAGGGTTTATTTCTTCCTCCAAGTATCTTATTTTAGTAAAATTTATGGAGAGCATATTTGGTAGAGTTCTTCATGTTACTGTTGAACTGGGTAGAAATCAATCAACATAGAAAACCAAGCATTTTTCATCTAGTAAGAAATTTAGTTGAGAACATTTTCTAATTTAGTTGAGAACATAATCAAGCTCAATATTGATTATCATAATCAATAATTTTACWTTATGTGAAAAATAGATATATTTTCCAAAACTTCAATGAGTAACAACTGAAAATGGCACTTGGATGCCATGGCATTATCAAGGGATCAAAGATTTCTCTCACAGAGAATCAATGGCTGGTGTACAACATGCTAGACATAGTCTTTGTGTCACTGAGCGCACCACAGAGAACGCATCCATTTTCTTTTGGAGATAAAAAGGTGAAAAAATGAGAGAGGATAAACCAGGCTGCCAAGATCCATCACTTTTGATGCAGAAAAAAAAAAAAACCTCCAACAAAACCCTGTCAACTATAGTCTCTGTAAGAGTCACAGAAAGAAAGGTAATAGGTGTTTTTCTGACAGAGGAGATACTTCTAGGTCATAAAATATCTCCTCTCTTTTGTGCTTCTTCTCAGGTTCAGATTGATCTTTTTTCCCTTCTCCCCTCAAGTCTTTCCAGTAGCCCACTGCAGTTTCAAACCTTCTCAGGCAGACAAAAAGAAACCTCTCATGGGCTGGTTTGCTGCCCGTAAAGACACAGGAAAACCACAAAAATTACACCTCCGTTTTGTCTGTTTTCAATATTGTGTTCTGCTCTGGCAGCAGAAAATTCTCCCCAACCAGAGAATTGACACTTGGAATGAATCCACACYTGGTGGTCTCTGAGTGAGGGTCTCAGAGGGCAGGACAGAGCTGGGAGGGAATTCCCTGGCTCCACAGCAAATGGCAGCAGGGTCAGGTCAGATCCATGCATGGAGAAAAACATGGTGAGAAGGGGAGCTTTCCAGAATAACTGTGTTTTCAGATTTCAAATAAAACTCTGAAAACCCCCAAAAGTTCTAAATTGTTGTGAGGTTAACTCCTCTCACAACAAACCTTTGCTTCCAGGGATTTCTAGGAGAACATCATCTCTTTTCAGCTCCTTCACTGAGGAGAAATCATAACAAAACACCTAAACTGCAACAGGAGAACCAGGTGGGATGGAAGTTCTYCAGCTTCCATTCCATCCATAGATTTTTAACACATCTTCCTTTATGGTGGAGTTGGATATTCTCCACAAGTGCAACAGCTTCACTAAGAAATGTTTAATACTGTAAATCGAAAACCTTTTAAAATGTAATTTATTGAGAAAGCAGGAAGCTTTATCTCTCATGGCATTTGTCAAGCAGCCCTTCCTCTTTGTTTCATATACGGCTGCAGAGATGAACTCCAGAACTCATCTGGTAATGGTTCTGACCTCCAACCAGTTCCTTAGTTCTCCTGTGTTTTCATCTTAAAAAAAGCTAAGTCTGTATGTAAATGAATGATCTGAATTCTCTCCAGGAAGGAGAAACTCTTGCAGCTGCAGAGTGCCATAATCTGGGATTTGACCCCGTGTTCATTGTGTCTGAAGCACCTGCCAGGGAAAGGGCAACCCATGCATCCATTTCTCCAGCTGACTCACAAACACACATTGCTCATCTCAGTCAATGCCAGAGCAGACTGAAAAAAAATCAAGATTTAGCRTTTTCCCTTGACATAATTTTTTAATCCTGCATCAATAACATTTGAGYCCAAGGGGAAATCCAGCCCAAACCAATTGAGCATGAGAGCTGTGGCTGAACAAGCACCACCTGAGCCAACCCTGCCAGCAGAGAAAGCCTGTCATGGTTTGACACACCCCTGTTTAAAACCTAAAAATGAGAAAAACCAAACAAGTTCTGCCAACTAAGACACCAATTTCATATTTATCAGCAAGCACCATAAATAAATGGCTCTACATAAAAAGGAATCACTAAATCCTCTAGTTTAAGCAACCAGTTAGAAAGCAGTGTGAAGATATAATTCAGCTGAGGTATTAATCCTCAATAAGTGGTAGCTAAACTATTTCTATTTGTATATAGAGTTAAGTGTACAGAGTACTTTACAAATACATTGATCCCAAACAGCTGAAGATGTGAAAGACTGAACTTGCCAATATTTTATTTCTAACATGCAAATGAAAGCCAGACAAAAGCCCTAGCAGCAAAAAGAAGTGAGATCCATATGGAGAATACGAATTGAATGAWGTAGCTGATGATTTATGTCCCATCTTTGCAAGCAACAGCTTTCTCCCCATCTTGAATCTTGACCTATGTTTTCATGCTCTTAACCTGAAGATTTCTAATGGATTTTGAGTCTTTAATTTATTGAGGAAATCACTGGGTTCATAAGTTCTTGGGTTTCAGTGTCAACAAAGCAGTTCAAAAAATTAATCTGTCTGGTAATGTCACGGGTGGAAAAATAGAAGTTGAAGCAACAAAGAACCTGTTTCAGCATCTCAAATCAAATATCAAACTGTTATTGATTGACCAAAGCACCTTGAATTTTGGAGGCTTCACATCTGAATTGTGTTTTGTTTTCCCTGGCTTTCTGCAGACCCTGTTTGATGATTTACAGTATGTGACTGCCTTTCAGGTGAAGCCAGACACATTCTCTCTTGATTACAGTGAAATTCAGAAGGTGGTTTAGATCCATACTGTGATACTCAGCCTGACTAGGAAATCCTCACCCTGCCAGACATGTTGCCAAGTAACTGGAATGGTAAAATAACCCAAAACACCCCCCAACTCCCTGAAAAAACAAAAACAAAAACAAAAACAATAACAATAAACCAAAAAAAACCCCAGGAGATGACATCTGAACAGGATGGCCACAGAGTATGTTTTTGCAAACAGGACAATCAAGAATTTGATGTAAGAGAATATAGGTGGGGAGGGAACTCATGATGGATATGCAGTTATTTCACCTCTCYCCAAGAAAATAAAAACATTAAAATGCCATATGATGTACATGTATTAAAAATACTTGTGAAGACAAGTTATTGACAGTCACATCAGCAATGGGTTTGAGCAATGGGTTGAGAGCAGAGCACATTCTTCAGGTTCACAACCCAGACACACACAGGTCTGTCAGGGACAAACTGGAGCTGGCAGAAGAGCTCAGTAAACTTTCCATCATTTACCAGCAATCCTGACTGATCTGGGAGGTCCCAGTCRACCAGAGGTCAGTAAATGTGACACCCAGGGACAAAAAGGGTGAGAAAGAGGATCCAGGGAACTGCAGGCCTGTCAGCTCGGTGCCAGAGAAAGTCATGGGACAGGTCATCTTGAGTGCCATCACATGGCCACAAGAGAACAACCMGGGGGTCACACTCAGCCAGTGGGGTTTTGTGAGAGGCAGGTCCTGCTTGGCTAATGTCATCTSCTATGACAATGTGACCTGCTTGGTGGATGAGGGAAAGGCTGTGGATGTTGTCTGCCTGGGCTTTAGAAAAATCTTTGATACCATTTCCAGTATCATTCCCCTGGAAACGCTGGCTGCTCATGGCTTGGACCTGTTCAGGTTACTGGAGACACTGAATGCTGCTGGTTGCCARTTAATTGATATCTGATTTAATTTCCATATAAGTTTAGCAATTACATTCTCCAGGATCACATGAATATGAATATGATGTGATTTTTAATACTCCTTCAGAGTATATCTACACAAATAGTGTGATGCACTATTACTTTTTACCATACCTGTTTCMTTTCTTCCTTGGAAAGCACAACATTAAGAAGTCTCACTCGTGGGTTAGGGCACACAGGACTTGCAAAGTCTCAGCTGAAATGCAAAGAAACCCCTACTGAGCAGCTTTTCTGGGCTGTTTATGTTCTGCTGTAGARAACTTACCTTGGTGCAGTTTCCAGTCCATGTCTTTCCTGATAAATGTTTGCTCTTCTGACAAAGACACAGGAAAGGAAGGAATCTTGTGTAAAAACTTCCATTTTTTTTTATCAAGAGGGAAAACTCTTTGACTAAAAGTGATTGATTCTTTTAATTACTCTGATTCAGTAATGAAAGAAGTTAATATTGATGTCAATATTATATTTTTAGAGGGTAAGACAAAAAACCKGTAAATAGTAGGAAACCATCTTAAAACTAAATACAGGACAGCACAAATATATAAAAATAAACAAGCTCATTTTAATCTTATTTTTATTTCAGTCTTAACAGAAGCCCCAACCTTTTTTCTAAGTCCTTTTTGAGGGAGTCTTCTCTGAATTTTTAAGCTGGATGCTGGCTGAGTGTTTTGTCTTTCAAATTTTTTTTTTTTTTTTTTATTGATTCAGCTGGTTTCTTAAGGCACCAGCRTGAGAACATCTGAACCCCAGCAGGCTCGTATATATCAAAGCTTAAAGTTATTAATTTCCCTAAGCAGTAGAGCCATTTGTACCCCACTGCCATATGGCTCTCTTCTCTCCCCATCTTCTGTGCACATTTTCATGCATATAAGCACATATGATACTCCATTTATTTAAAATATGCCCTCATCTTTCTCTGAATAATTTTCTCAGTCAGCAGTAATCATGTATCCTGTTTCCACTCAGGTATTTTAATGGGAAAAATTTAAAACATCTTAAAGGACAACTCCTTGGCCYGGCTTTTGAAGAGTTTCTGCGAATCTGAGCTCTGTGCTGTCATCACAGGAACTCTARCYCAYATCACTGCTAAAGGCACAAAAATTSCCTCCCATTAAAATAGAGAAGGAAGCGAAAGCTGGCCCAAAATGGGCATTAAAGCAACACAGCTTAGCCATGGCTCAGAAAACCACGCTGTGTCTTGCAGAAACCCTTTAGAGCAGATCTATCCATTCCTATCATGGTACCTTTAAACTCATGTTACAGCTCTTCAAACATATTCCCAGCATCTTTTAGCCTTCACTCCMCTGCCCCTGGAAACATGTTTAGAGTTTACCTGTGCTTGTAGATGGGGATATTCCCTCTGGGCTGTTCAAGGCTGGATATGCACTCCCATTGCCTGAAGGACAGGAAGGCTCCRTTTTGCCATTTTCTTCTTTTGCCTGCGATAGTTAATTTACTTCCTAGCTGCTTGTGCTGTGGTTTGGATTTAGGACGAGAATAATTTTAATAAAACACTGATGCTTTAGTTGCTGATGAGCAGTGCTGACACTAAGTCAAGAACTTTTCGGCTTCTGACCCCACCCTGGCATTAAGGAGGGTGGGGGTGCACAAAAACCTGGGAGGGGGCACAACTGGGACAGGTGACYAGAAATTGCCAAAGGAATATTTCCTATCATATGGTGTCATGCTCAACATATAACCCAGGGGGAATCTGGCAGAAGACCACTGCTCTGGAGCTGGCTGGGCCTTGGTCAGTGAGGGGTGAGCAATTGCGTTTTGAATAATTTCTTCTGTACAACAACAAAAAAAACAACTTCTTTTTCCCCAGTGTCTGTACTACCAACCCTTTTTAATATCAACCCACAAATTTTATTTCTTTTCCCCAAATTCTCTCTAAACAGAGCTCCCTGCTCTGTTAAACCACTCCAGCCATAACCACCCAAGGCAATCCCTGGCTGTGGGGTGTGGTTCTAACTGCCAGCACATGCGAGTTTCCTCTACCCTGATGGCAGAGACACCGAGACCTGGGCAGGTTAGAAGGAAAACTGGAGCTGTGCAATTCGGTATCCATGCCACAGCTGGCTGCAAAGCCAGCAGCCCAAAGCTGAAGGGCTCAGGGCTGCAGACAGCAGAGCACTGGCTGTCTCTTTGCTCATAACAAACAACAAGGAATTGTGTACCCAAAAGCAGGGGAAGGAGAAACGAAAGATGGACAGATTGASCTTTTTCCTGACCACTTTATTTTTTGTTTTTTTATGTCACATCCAACCACACACATTTCAGAGAAACATGATGTGAGTATGGACACAGCTGGMCATCACTGGTACAAACACGTTATTGTTTTAATTTCACACAGTCAGAATCTCTGCAGAGCTGTAAGGCAGCAGGGATTGGATTCTTCCTAGGCTGTGATCTTGTTTCAGAAGAATGAGGGTGCAAAACTCAGGAAGTATGTAGAATTTAATCCAGGATTGAAGCACCTGCACTCCATTTGCATTGGTAKGTTGCTTTTAACAGGATGCTTTTAAAGCACCGTGAAGTTTTCCCCGGTCCTGTCTGGCCTTGTTGACTTTGCCCACTGTCAGTACTTAGGAGGCWAAGCTCCACTTTCTTAGTCACTATCACTTAAGAATGCCAAGTGAACTAGTTCTTACAGGTTTCAAGAAATTTAGTTCACATAATAAAGGCAGAATAACCAACTGAAAATTAAATACTGATRAGAACTGCTAATTATCTCCAGTTCTGAATTAACACTCTCATATATTTACCTACATATCTGAATAATTCCACCAGAAAATGTGAGTGGGAATTCATGAATCATGAATTGCAAACATTAATSAGCTTGAAGTCAAAACCATGTAACTGATTTGTCATGGTATAAATCACATTTGATATAGATATCTATCTTCAGGAATCTACTGTGTGCTCTTTCCTTCCACAGCAGATAGTGCAGTCAGTCAGCAAGTTAACTTATTTCTGCTATCATAAGAAATAGACAGTTAAAAACAATTTGTGATGGCAGGTAACAGAGCAAGAACATCAAACTCTGTGCAGGTAATAGAYGGGTTCAGAGTGAATGTTGTGCTCACTAGCCCACAGCTCCCTGTTTGGCCACCTGACCATTCCAATATTTGAATTATATGGACCTCAGAGAGTGCAGCCACGCAAACAGACACAGTGAACCTATTAAAATAACCTGACTTCTCCTCTCCCCACTTCCTAATGGAACAGCTGGCAGTCTAACCAAGTTGCATGCTAATTTGTCCCTGAAACACAGCTGAGTCAGTGACAGATATCCTGCTGTCCCCATGGCATTGAGACATGAGGTTTAAACTTGGAGGATATTGCATCTGTTCCTTATAGCACAGGAAAAGATATCTAAGAGCAGAAAGAAAAACATTATTGGTGTACTTCTCAGAAACAATATGTGAAACAAAAAGCAGCCTGAATTTTAGGTGTTTGGGGTTTTTCTGGTTTTTTGTGTGTTGCTTTGTTTGGTTGGGTTTGGGGCTTTGGTTTTTATTTTGTTCATTTGTTTTATGTGAAAAGGCGGATTTTATCAGATGACACATTGGATGCACAGGCTCAATACTGTGTTGCTAACAGCAAACAATTCTTATACCTTATAACTATTAACTATATATTACATGACTGTAGTTATATCTATATATAGTAGTTATAGCTATTTCTGTAGTTAATATAACTATTAACTATATATTATATAAATATTAACTGAATTTTTCAGACAGCAGCAAGCACCTGGAGTTACACCAGGTAAGAAACAGGACAAAAGGAGTGACTCCAATCACACCAGCATCCAGGCAGCTTTACTGGTGACTTAACCTTGCCACATGCAAAGAAAATGTCAACATAGGAGGTCCTWGTAACAAACAAGTTCCCTTTCTGATTGATCCAGCTGCTTTGAATTGCATATTCAAAGCATATGTATTGCATATAACCCATGATTTTAAAAGACTAGGTATATTTTATTTTGCCTAAGCAAGCTTATTCTCCTGTGTGAAAATCGGCAGTGTTGAGGYTGTTCAGGCTGGAGAAGAGACAGTTCCAGGGAGATCTTACAGGACCTTCCAGTACCTAAAGGAAGCCTATGAGAGAGTTGGAGAGGAGCTTTGGACAAGAGCATGCAGTGATAGGACATGGGGTAARAACATTAGACCGAAAGAGGGCAGGTTCTGATTAGATATTAAGAAGAAATCCTTTACTGTGATGGCGGTAAGGCAYTGGAACAAGTTGCCCAGAGAAGCTGTGGATCTTCCATCCCTAGAAATGTTCAAGGCAGGKTGGAGAGAGCTCTGAGCAACCTGATCTAGTGAAAGGTGCCCCAGCCTCTCCAGTACCTTCAGGAAATATGAACACATACAGATGTGTACATGTATAGATGAAAATACAAACACACACACACACACACACACACAAATCCTGCACACAATTCAGAATATAACTAACACATTAAGAAATGCATTAGTGGAATACACTAGTAGAAACTGTATGTGCATCACAGCATAATGAAAGTCATGTTCTAAAATGATTCATTTTTTAAAATTTGCTTTCCTGTGTTTTTTTTTGACAATTCCTTGCAACTGCCAATTTGATTACAAAAATGCAATGGAATGGCTTATAAAGGATATTTTGCATTGGGCATCAGATTGGTAAAGACTATGTCAAGTATCAAGTTCTGCATCTGAAACTGTTAATTAGATCTATTTTAATCAATACCCAGCTTTTCAGAAGTAGCTTAAATCTTTTATAAAGAAAAAAATAGTACTCYAGCAAACTTGTCTCGAAGCAAAAGGGACTACACCTTAAGTTTAAAATAATTTTAAGTCTTGACCAAAAGGCTTCCTTGATGCTTGACTCTTCTCCCTTAAAGATGTCAAGTTATCGTTAGACCAAGCTGATTTTTATCACAAGCACAAACGAAAATGTATTGCATGTGGAGGAGGGGAAACAAATCCCACCAGATTTGCAGAAATGTGTTACATATGGCACATAGGACTGACAGCACAAAAATTTAAACCAAAATTTTTATTACATGCTAATATATGATTGACTGAAGGTTTCAAGATCATCTAATCTGCATAATGAAAATAGAAAAAAATAAATTGACAGCAGGCAAGGAAATTCCAAAGTTATAGTGGACCATTATTGAAACAAAGCACAAAAAATTGAAATGAAATATAAGCTTTAACCTTAATTGTTACTCTCACAGAATCTGTTGTTTTATTAATGAAGAGCCACTTTTTGACAAAGGGCATACATACAGTCCAAATCCTTCCTCTTTTCCTTCAGATTCCTGCAAAAAAAAGCACCCATGTGGAGGTAGGGGGAGAAGAAGGGAAGGCAGATCTTTCTCTTCCATCCAGAAGGGCTTGTCCAGATCATTTGAGTCTTGTACATGAAGATGACACAGGATGAGCACAGTGCGCACTTTAACACAAGAATACACCTGAATACTTATCAACCACTCCAGTAACTACCTCTGCAAATTTGTGTGTTGGCAGAAATGGAACATTAGCAAGGCTGTACAGGGGATTTCACAGAGATTAACAAAGTGTGCAATAGTGCATATGTTGGCAAAGCCCTGGCCCTGCAGCGCAGACACCTCTTAGAACTTTGCCCTAGCAGAAAGCTCCTTAACACAAGTCTTATTTTAAGGAATTTCTTATTTCTATTTTTCTATTTTATTTCAGGAGCATAGGAAGGATACGTTTGAAATTAAAATAAATCCTTTAAAAGGTTTTTTTCAATTTAACATTTTTTCTATTTATTTAAATAAAAAATTTAAAAAGAATTTTTCTTCTTGTAAAAGAGTACATGATGTATTCCCAACATGCAGGCAAGGAAAGCACTGAAAAAGAATACTAAAATCAAATAATGCAATAATAGCCAATAAGTATGTAATAGCCAAATATTTTCTCAGATATTCTGTAAATAGATTGTGATTGGGACCTCTCAGGAAGAACTGTCTGATCAAGTAAGATTTCAAGAAACAAAATCCTACAAAATTTGAAATAATTCTCTTTTAAAGAGATGAAAACCAACTCTTTTAAATATCCTCATTTTCTACTTTGTATAAGCCTATTTAAAATATGCTGAACAAATGAGTCTTAAGAGTAATTGAACACAGAAATTGAAACACTGGTAGGGAGTGTCTCCTGGTGGCTCGCAGCCATTTAGTTATTATAGAATGGTTTGTGTTGAAAGGRACCTTAAAGTTCCAACCCCACTGCCATGGGCAGGGACACCTTGGCACTAGACCCAATCCAGCCTGGTACTGAACACTTTGAGGRATAGGGAATCCACTTCTCTGGACAGCTTGGTTCAGTGCCTCACCACTCACGCAGTAAAGAATTTCCTCCAGTACCTAATCTAAACCAACTCTCTTTCAGTTTAAAGCCATTATGCCTTGTCCTGTCACTACGTGCCCTTGTCCAAAACCCTTTCCAACACTAGTGCAGGCTCCCTTTAGGTACTAAGAGGGTGCTCTGAGGTCTCCCCAGAGCCTTCTCTTGCTCAGGCTGAATAACCCCAAATCTCTCAGTCCATTGTCATAGGTGAGGTGTTTTAGCYCTCTGATCATCTTTGTGTTCCTCCTCCAACCAGCTTATGTTGGGGTCCTCAGAGCTCCGGGTGGGGTCTCACCAGGGCGGAGCAGAGGGGCAGAATCCCCTCTCTGRACCTGCAGGCCATCCTTTGCATGATGCAGCCCAGGACATGTCTGGCTTTCTGGGCTCTGAGTGCACATTGCTGGGTCATGTCCCTCCTCTCATCCACCAGCACTCCCACTCTTYTCTCCAGAGCTGCTCCAAATCCATTCTCTGCCCAGCCTGCTATTGTGCTTGGGAGCGCCCTGCCTCAGGGGCATAGTAGCTTGCTGTGGAGCAGCACTTCAGGTTCCTCAAGGTAACAAATAATTTAAATAATAAAATAWCTTTGACCCTCATAGAAGCAAAATAGAGACTACTTGATTCATTGTTCCTAGGAACACCATTATTATGATTATAAAGAGATGAGTAATATGAAAAAAGGGATAAACCCCTCCTCAGGCTTCAGTTATTTCCAGATGCAAACAAGAATTCCCTTGAAATAGACACATTTGAAAAGTGAGTTCTAGCCACTATACACTGTAATACCTCTGAAGAGATAACCATTTCACTCGACTTTCTTTCCTCTGTTGCAGGAGACAGCAGAGCATGTTTCTACACAKGTAATTCATAGCAAGAAAAATTTGAAGAACAGCTGAAATTCTCACCTATATTGAAGTTTCCTGCAGTAGACMAGAGGTGACAAAAGCATGTTGACTATGATTCCTCTATTCCTTCWTTCCTCCATTTCCCAAATATCATATGTTTTTAACTCTGTGTCCCCAAAGATTAAATCTCAGGTYACTAAGTAATATTCATATACATCTAAAAGCACTTAATTTATGCTTCAAAGTAATAAGCTAAATAAAATCTTTTCTACAGGACCTCTGTAGGAATTCTGCCACCTTGTTTGGTATCACTGGCCAACAAATAAAATTTGGATGCACAACAGCCATGCAGCAGYAATACATTCACTGAGCCTTTACAAAAAGCATTTTCAAGACAGTTTTAAAAGGACAGAATGAAAAGAGGTTTACAAATCCAGTCTGTTTTAACTTACCCAGGTAAAAKTTAAGAAAAGCTTTTCAATATTGGATATACAATATAATCCTGCTGTAGGGAGAAGGAACATCAGGTTCCCTGAAAAGCTTCTGCATTTGGAGGGTTTTTGCAAGCCACAACTGCTTGCCTCTCTCCTAAATTCTCACTTGTTATTTAAGCGGTTCATTGATAGTAACCTGGAGAATTTACAGGACAGTCAAAACAATCACAAGTAACACTTATTCATCTCTCAATAGATTCTTAAAGAGTTCTGAAATAATATTAGAAGGGAGATCCAAACTAAAAGGCCGCTTGTATTTGTATCTCTCAGTACTTTGGTACCACAGAAGACAGCAGCTTTCCTGCCACTACACAATATATTAGGCATTTTTTGCTCTGGAATTGTAAGCCAGCTATGAAAAAAGCCCAACCCAGGGTGGAGCTGTCACAACTGACTCTTTGGTTTAAATGTATCAACAATGCCAATTTAAAATAAGAAACAAATATCTTTAGATAAAACTATTCACTAAATTTAACCATTCCAGTTTGTTCAACCAAAGCATCCTCACTGGCCTGAGTACTCTTACATTGCAACTACCCCACGTTTGGACTTGTGCATCACAGACAGAATGGTTAACTGACAATGTGACAATGCAGCATTTACAGGGGCATCTGAGGCAGAAGCAGCACCTCTGTTTCACATCCCAGGTTACAATACTGGTGCTTTTTCTGTCACCCATTTTCTCATTGTAAATGAATCACTTGAAATGAAGGATAAAGTCAAATAAAAATGGCCCAACTGAGAGTATGACAAGACCTTAACTAATAGCACTTAATGTATAATTGCCAGCTATACATTGACCCTTACTTTGCTTCTGGAAAAAGCTACTATAACATATTTTAGAAATGTGAACAGAWTTTACTGCAAGTATAAATAAGTCCCATATCAATAATCTAAAATGTGCCTATGTACTGAAATTGCTCCATTTAATTAYCTGTATAAGAAACATAGTACTTCATTCATTTCACTCACATTTCACTCAAAACTACTGAATGTCAAAATATCAACTCAGTTTTTTGGTCAATGATATTTGAACTGGAGAATTTTTTTCTCTATGATACATTCAACTTTGTACATCATATGCATGTAACTCTTTATCTGACTACTTTTTTTCATAGGTAAACAGTGGCACTCAAACACAGAAGTGGATTCTCAAAACTCAGAAGTATGGCAAATAAAGTCATTTGGAAAAAGCAATGCACAAATCTATTCACCGATCCAAYAGCAGCCTCTGACAATTGCTTTGACAAAGATGTTAATGCAGAAGACACTTTTCATAGCTCTGAAAAAGCTTACCCCAGTGGTGGCAAAAAACTGTCACTTTCTTACAGACAAATTCTAATGAAGAAATTTGATTCCCCATGTAAAATATCCCCTTTCTGGTTTTTAGCAAACTGTATTGAATTTGTCAGATCATCTGCCTATCCAGTTCTATAACAAATTGTTAACACAAACTACAGCAGAGCACACTGAATAATTAATTTCCAGAGTTCACCTTTATTAAAAACAAGGTTTTTGTTGTGAGAACAAATAATCTCTCACTCGTAGCTTGAAAGCCTAAGATAGGATCATTGGCTTCCAGGGTTGCYACCAGCTGCTTAGCAACCTGTCCTACTTGTCTTCCTTCCTTCCTGTTGTAGAGAACTGTGGCCAGAGGAGTCGGCTGGCGATAGATGAAAACACGTCGCATGCACTCGCAGAGAGCAGCGTAGGAGTAATCTGGAGCACAAGCCATGAACTTCTTGTCTTGCTTTGATGCTTGGACATAACCTATATAGTCCAAAATCAAGTAGAAGGGATGAGTAAAAYAGAGGTTTCAACAGCACTTTAACTGGCTAATACAAACCCAAGCTTAACTTAAAAAATAATATGCAATTAGTAACATATTGCATATTGTTATATGCAATATAACAATAAAACAACTCCCCATCGATTTGTTGGTTTATAACCAAAAAAAACCCCAAAACAAACAAAATCAACCAAACAAAAAACAAGCAAACAAGTAAACTACCAACAACAAAAACCCCAAAAAATAAATCCAAACCATTTTTATTACATAAGACAGTACTTTCTGAACAAATGCATTAACCAGTTTAATATCAATATACAAATCTTGTGTTCCTGAACAGGTGTTTTGGATACATATATAGGTACAGCAAGATGTTCTTCCCATATCTGACTCCTCTCTGCCTCACAAGCTTTCATTTTCTCAGCAGGATCATAAGGCACWGACATGGTCCATATAGGCAATACTGGCATAATATTAGCACTCTAAGCAGAATAAATCTCTTCTGTCCCCTCATCTCCCAGCATGTAATTACATTTAAAAATTCAGATTTCTGAGCCTACCTAAACTTGAACAGACATTTAGAACAGACATCTCTGTTTAGAACTGACTGAAATAAATTAGTTTTYAACACACTGTAATTTCTGCTAATATTCACTCAGAAGGAAAAAACCCTTCCCCTTTCCACTTYCATTACAGGACTCTGGTTGCAAACAGATTCTTTTCAGACTGATCTCCTTTTGCACTKTTTCAAAGAGAATTGAGATACAATCTTTGCAAAATAATCCACCATTTTTCTGAAAGGTTATTTGCTTCATTTCCAATGAACAATGCATGCCAGTGGTTACCACATGGGACAACAAGACAGCAAAAATCTGAAGGTCACTTATTAAAACACCTTACCATAAGATTACACACACCTAGACATAAMATCAATTAACTGCAGCTATTGCCCTGAAGATGTCTGTGTGTGTGTTAAGGTGGTGATTATGCTTTTCAGTGTCTAACTCAAGGTCACTTATTCAAGGAACTCTCCTTTTTACTGCACAGTGCTGTGCTTGCATCCTATACAYAGTCTGAAAAGGCTTGTTTTCCTCCCAGGGCATAGGCATTTTATTTCTATGTTCTCTTATTTCCAAAATTAAGCTATCATGCTGCTATCAACAGAATTACTGTAACTTTGAATTCAGATTTAAATAAGTGAAATATCAACTTAAGCCACACCAGAAGTATTCAGATAGAAAAGTCTCAGAGCTGTGTGACACAGATATTAATTTCTTACCTAAAGCATTAAAAGTTGCAATGTGTTCCCACATATTCTCTGGTTGGTCAGAGTGAGGCTGCCAGAGAAGAGCATCAACATCGTGCCTCAGGCAGAAGCATGGCATTTCTCTGGGATTCACAACAACTGAGAAAAGATACTGGTTGCTTCCAAGATTAATCTGAAAACAAAACAAATATAAAATATTGATTCAAAGCATAAATAGCAGATTCTTTTACACATACTGCCAAAGTTACATGATCAACAGTTTTATGTTTGCTAGTTGACAAAATATTTGAATACATTATGCTGTATCCCGGTGATCAACAGCTCAGTACACCACAGGTGCCTTGTATGTTTCTAAGAGATGTTTGTTGGAGTAATATTTAGAGAAACATTATGCCTACTACACAAACAAATGGGAATTTGTTTTTTGCAGAAATGGTTTTGTAGGATAGAGGATCCTAACCTACAACTTCTGATGTTACAAAAAGATTCTCAGTAATCAAGTCTGGTTTTCTGCAGGGTTAACAGGGAAGGGAATACTGTCCSTCTCAGGTAAAAGCTGGCAATCACTGAAACAAGGATTAGCTAGAATACTAGAACTATGAAATGTCAACATTTTTTTTAATTCACTCATAATAAAGTAAGTATTACATTTCAGATAAGCACACTCTTCAATAAAAATGTTTGCAGGAGTTGTGGGTAAAAAGCTGTACCAGCCAGATTTCTGAAGAAAAAGGCCTCAGAACTGCTAACAAAACCACCCAAATAATTTGACAGAAGAACTAAAACAAAGTGAAAATATATTCCTGTACACTGAAAAATATATTGAAATATTCATATTCCCACATACTCCAACAAGGATCAAAACCGCAAGTTCCCAAGGAAGAGGCTGAAATTAATATTTCCTACCCAAGTAACTGTCCTTTGACCATAATGCTTTAAACACATAAAGCTTTGAGTTATTTTTATGTCACCCGTTTTATGAACTCTTTACAAGCTCCCCGGAGTTCAAACTTGCTCCACAATGCCTTGATGGCTTCTAGAAAGCAGACTTCCTTGACCCCATGATCTCATGTTCCTCCTGATCTGTGCAATGTCTCCAATGTCTCTGGGGCACAAACTTCTCACCCTTCAGTGTGAGAAGCAGTAGTTTAAGCTGAGTTATTCAGAACCTTTTCCAGTCTGGTCTTGAAAATCTCAAGGACAGAGGTTGCACAACTCACTAGGTAACTCAAACCACTGTACAGCCATGATGTAAAAGTTTTTGCTTTCGTCTAGTTTTAACCTCCTGTTTCTACTTATGCCTGCYATATCTTGTGCATCACCGATCAGCTAAAACACATTTGAAATTAGTTTCTGTAAAATGCCCTCCTACCAAAACCAAAAAATTATCCTCTGACAAATGTGTCACATTGTATCCACAGAACAGACTACTTTCTTGGGGGAGCTATGCATCTGCACTGCAAAAGAAAGATAGATAAGAGGTAAAATTAAAAAAAAAATCAAGAAGAAACCCCACCAAGCTCTCTAAGATACAGATTTAGACTTCTTCTCAAGCTTTTCAAGGGAAAATGGGAAATTACGAGCTAAATCTTGTCCTGTAACCGTGACATTTCCTGTACAAAACAAGCTGGCCTAGATGTACTTTGTGTGACACAAGGTAGTGATGAGACGCAACACCAATGTTTRTAACAAGCTTTGTAGAGACATCTTCAAAAAAACCCCAAACAACCCCAAGACAACAAGTTAATTTGTACTGATTTTGCTGTTTCCAGCTCAAGGCATTGGACCAGATCAAGTCCTAACTTACTGTTACTCAGGGCTGCTAACAACCCAGATCAAGCCCGCTATTCAAGCACTTTGCACACAATCTKTTATTTTCAGTGTGATTGACACAGAAGTATTATGAAGTGATCTATGCTCCAGCTTCTTAGTAAAAAAAGGTCAAGTTTCTACCAGTCTGTCTGAAAAGTTACCGAGGAAAATGCAAACAGACATCTAAAAAATGTTCTGCCACTGAAAAAACCTTTTCTTATAATTATTTTGATATAACTTTAATTTTCCAAATGGCTCACTTGTGAAAGTATATATATATTTTTTAATAAGAACAAAAGGATTTGTTTTTATAATAAAATGACATTGAAACACACATAGGGGCTGACAGTTTCTGTTGCTACTGCAATTTGATATTTTGGAGGACATTTATGTGATTTCAATTGTCTGCAGATTTTTGATAATAGAAGTCAACTTCCAAATTAAAAAATGTTTCAAAGTATTTCTATAATAATTTGCAGTACTCACTACATGAGTGACTTTCAAGGTATCACCATCAAATCTGCACAAGCTTGCACCATCTTCAAGAAAAGCATCACATTCTTCTAATTCTTGAGCATTACAAGGTGGGTTTTCCTTTTCAGGGYTTGGATTCTGAAAAAAAGAATGAACTACACTGAAAATTGAAACTACTGAAAAAAAAATTAACCCTTTCTATAACAAAAATAAAATCAATAGAACATGAAAATAATTTTCATATCCATACCTACTGAAAGCTTAAGCTGTTATATACTTATTCAAAATTAATAGAATGACTTCTGCTGTGGAGAAAAGCACGAGTGGTAGGTACAATAAAATCAATTTCAGTTTGAGGAAAGGTACATAAGCCAATAAAACATGGACAATAAATTCCCTTCTTTAAGTAGCAAAAGCATACAACTGTGATTACCTATGAACATTGAGAGAATGTACATCTGTGTAAGGTTGTTTCAGCTTGCCATCATAAATGCTATTTAAAAAAATTATTAATTCATTTTGTAAGCAGCACGAAATATGACACATTATAATTTTGCTAATAATAATTTTAATTCATGAAAATTTATTTAATATTAATGAAAACTTCTGATTAAAAAAATCATCACTTTAAGCTCAGTATAAAGTACAAAAGAAAAAAAGTTTGAAGTTCCAAATAAATCTATGGTCAAAAGATATACTACAATGTCTTGCTCACAAATAGTGAAGAAGAGAGGAGAAAAGTCAGTCTGGACTACTAAATAGAACTTATTTTAATAACACTTTCCAGTCTTATTGAAAACAAAGTAATAATCCAAACCAAATATATCAAAAGCCATAGGGAGTCACACTTCACAAGTTTCAGATGAGATGCCATTTTCTAATTAAACCAAGTATCAAACAAATAGCAGTTAAAAATTATGTATTACTTTAAGTAGACTTCCTGTATAACAATAATGCCAGGGAGTTCATGAGTGATRTTTATGGTTTCCTAAATTTTCCTTTTAAACATGTCATTTACACTCACAATCTGTAGGTCAAGTACAGTATCCCTAGGAAGACAGTATAAAAGTTTTGCTAAACTATTGATAAACAAGAAATAGACATCTTTCAAAATAACTTAAATCAATTGCTTTAAACAAACTACCACATCCTAAGTGGTGGGAACAGAGTTTATTTCCAATGTTAAGCCAGTCTTCTGTTTGGTACACAGACACCATCATACAAGTTAAATTCAGGCCCCTAGGAAGATGATTTTACTGTTCTAAGTACATTCACAACTCTAGTGTCATTAGTTTGTTAACAGTTTTGAATTAAAAACTAATGTAGTTAGGAGTCTGAATAGTAAGTGACCTGATGAGGGAGGTCAGTGCTGTGCAAAATAGGGTATCGAGAAAAGACAACATGCAAAAGAACAAGAATTTTAAAAGTTTGATTTTCCACTCTACCATTACTTCAGAGGTAAGATGCATCAGGCTTTCAGCTATTTGGGAGCATTGGGAAGGGTCCATAATGAATTGCCCTCTTGTGTCACCAAGGACTAGCTCTGGCCACCGGGATCCCTCATTTTTCTTAATCAGAGAAATTTCCAAACTAAAATGCAAAGAGAAGACATACAGCAGCACATGAAAACTACATCCATTTGTCAGATTAGTCAAAAAGCTCTTAATGTAAATAAGAGCACTTCTTTTCAAACAGAAATGATAAGGAAAATCATATAACAATAACATTCGAATTATAAAATAAGCAATTCTAACAAAAAACATTCTAAAGAAAAACAGGCCAAGGATGTGATTTCTAATAGCCTAAGCACAAACCTCAGAGTTTTCAATGCAAGTGTAGTTTTCCCTAAAGCAATCTCATTAAAATACTTCAAATATGGTAGGAAATCACTTGTAAAGCTATATATTTAAAGACTGACAGAATTTTTCTATTGGGGTTTATTTAAAATGTAAGTAGTAGTTCTTATGGCTACTTCAGCATGCCCTACCTCTGTGTAGCATCTGGGACAAAAATATTTGTATTTTATAGACTTCAGAAATACCACAAAAGTTAATTACCTCTAYTGTCTATCTACAATCATTTCTCAGAAGAGGTAAGATTTTTGTAACATGTAAAAAAACTCCAAGAATGAGAACCAAGTATAATCACTGAACTATTAGCAATAGCTAACTAAGTAAACAAAAAATAAGACATAGCCTGACACACCAATATAATAATTCAAACACTGTGTTAGAAAAACACATACATATAATGATAAACTAAAGTCAGTTTTATTATACTCACTTTTTAGATTCACTCAGAGGGTCTTCAGCAGTTGTAGTGTTCCTGACAGAAAACCCTCTAATTTACTAATCACTGCACCACAGCAACAACTAWTTAGTGAACTCCGAACCAGTTTCTAAAGCACTAACACTGGTATTAGATATAGCATATTTTCACAGCAGACATTTGGAGCAAGTTTTAGACTTTTAATTGATAGATTTATAGTGGCACTGTAATACAAACATTAAGAACTGAGTGCAACTCATTACATTGCAATACAGAATTACTCTTTCTCATTAAAGTAGAAGCCTGAAATTCATGCAATATCACTCACTTGACTGAGGAATAAAAAAATCAAGTTATTCAGCTGAGTTATTTTCTGGCATGACACCTAATAATCAACAACTACACAGTCACATTTTCACATAAATATTAAAAAATTAAATACAAATATAATATAATCTATATAAAAATATTAGTCTCTCTGTTATTTTTTGAGCATTACTATCCTACACAGTTAACTTTTTGGAGACTGCAAAAAGCCAATCTTACCACAACTCAAAGGGTAGCAATTGCTTTAGATAAACAGCTATCAGGTGTTGAGTGGATCACCTGGTGGTTCACATGTTTCTTCTTGAGTTCATAAAAAKGTGTGGATATCTCTGAGATAACCAGACCAGCATGGGTAAGTGAATACATGGCTGAGCCCTCACAAAAGGAAAATGTGATTGTGTTTTAAGGAGCTCGGAATTCTTTTTTTGCACCCTCTTCCTTCTTTAACATCATTATTTAAGAATTAAAAAAACTCCTACAATTTACTCAAATAAAAGCAGGAATGTTTCTGAGGTCTATGCTAAGTTCATCTAGATTAATTTTCTATAGTGCACACAATATATCATATATTAGGAAAATATAATAAGGAATTTTTAAGTCAAACCTAAAGAATTTCAGTCGTATTATTGCTAAAATGCTTGTTTGTGCTAAGTTGAAGAGAAATTATTAACACAAACACCAAGGTACATTCAAACTAATCAACCCCGAAACAGTTTAAAAAAAATTGCTTAACCAAGAAAGTTTACTCTTCTTACTAGCCTATGTTTAATATTTTGATACCTGGGTGGGTTTTTTCCTGGCAAATAACTGTAAAAGAGTAGATAAAGAAACAGTAAAGAGACAGAAAAAGCCAGTGAACTGTCTTCAGGAGAGGAGACAGATTCCTGAAAGTAGGGACATGGGGTGTAGCATTAAATGAGACCATCCCAGAAGGGCCAGAAGTCAGACATGGTATATGTTTTAAAATCAGTTCCTATCAATAGGAAAACATACAATACCTTTTGTCTTCTCTAATTATCCATGTGCAGCTTTCATGGTCCACAGATGAATAGAGCTTTCCTTCTATCAAAGGAGGCTGGTTTTTTAGTGTAACACATATGTTATCAGGGGAAAACTGTATTTTTATGTCATCTTTAGTGATGTCTTGAGGCAGGTGAACTGTTATTGTCACATCATCTTCAGTCTGCTGCCAATAGTACAGAGGGTCTACAATTGCAAATACACAGGAAAATACAAACCAGATTACAAGGATTACTGGATTCCACAGCATGAAATGCTGAGGCATATGGAATTTTGTGAAAGAAATTATGCTTTTGAAAGAGTAGAAACTAAMTTTTACTCTGACTAATTTACACAAAATATATTGTTAACATAAAATGGAGAAACACCTTTTTAGCAATTAAGTTCCTTTGTGTCCCTCATTTGGAAAGTAATTTATATTCATGTTTATACTCAAATATGCTGATAAAATTATACAGTGGGCATTAATTCTTAAGTTTACTGTAGTACGATGAAATTGGAACTCAAAAGGTACTTAAATATAATGAACCATTAATGATTAATAATTTGGTTGAAGAGACATCAGGTGCTGTATACTGACAAGCTACTGCATGCTAGAAGTATATGCCATTCAGAGATGTGTGACACGTTTTTCTTATACATTGTGCCAGAAGCTACACTGACTACTCAATAGAAATCATTTCATAAGACTAAACAGTCTTAATCTGCCTCAGCTAATGGAGATGAAATAAAACTGCCTGCCCCGAGGCAGTGATTTACTATTTCTACAGTGTCTGTATGCTCTAAATCAAAGAAGAGAGCAGCCTATCACAACCTGTCAGATAAGTCTTACCTTTCTTTTCATTTGATATTTCTGCATCATCATTTTCTTCTAATGTGTCACTTTCACTTTGGATAAATGTGAATGGTTTGTGGGAAACAATCATTAGACCATCTCCACTTGGCTCTATTGCTGCATAGTGGGGGACTGATTTTCCTTGCAAAACTCTCCTTTTAATTATTTCATATGCATGATCACCTATAAAATAAAATCATTAAAACATCATAATATATTTCTAGAAAACAACTTATTATCTAAGAAACACATTACACTTAAAAATACTAAGCAATCTTATCTGTTAAATCACCGTACCATGGTTTTCCAATAACTTAATACTGGATTAATCTAAGATTGCCTTTTATTCTTATGATGTCTCTGTTGACCACAGCTAGCCCAGCACAGCCTCTGTACAAACAAGTCTTTTCTTGTAGAGAAGTCAGAAGAAAGTTACCAYGTCATATTTTCTGACTCTCATAAGGCAGCAGGCGGGTTTCTCATTTCAACACTTTTACAGCAAGTGTTGCTAAAGTTTGGTTAATGAAAGAAAACCAACTTTGAAAGGTTGTAACTTTGTTACAGTCCCCTGCAGTACCACAAAAGATGAGAACAAACCTAAYCACTGCCTCCAGTCGGATTTATTTTCATGCTTCAATTTTTTTGTTCTTTGGTAACACAGTAGAGGTGGGTGTGATCCCTTTGTCCAGTCTACCAAACGTGGCAGAGATCTCAGTCATTAGTGTTAAGAGACACAACCAKGTTTTAAGGCTTTGTTTGATGAAGCACAGTTTTTGGTAATTTAAGAAATGGCTTGTTGATTAACTATTTACTTTTACTACTTTTACTTATCTGATTTAATAAACTGCACCCACAGTTTCAAGAAAAATCAAGCAACAGCAACTGTCTACTGATGAAAGAAAATGTAAAGTATTGTAATTCCTCAAAACAGCTTTTATCTTTGAGACTGTTTCATACATCAGTGTCRTGGTTTGAACTGTGCCCACGATGTTCCCTCCTTTCCCCCCCACCGAAGAGGGAGAAGGGAGAGCGAAAAAACCCAATTAACACGAAAATTTATGGCTTTGAGATAAACATAATTGGAAGAAAGATACCTATGT
>NW_026623235.1:38336-110214 GCF_030028575.1 Malurus melanocephalus
TTTGCTGGAGAAGAAGAAGAAGGAGACACCCCTAGGACTTCTCACAGCAGCCATCTTTGTGGTTTCTTGATCCCCATCCCCCACCACCAAAAATTGGACCAAGCAAAACCATGACAATCAGTCTGATCAGTGAGATGTTTGCTTAAATGAAATCAAAACTTATTTCTCTCTTCATATTTAAAGACTGCTTCAAATTTTGTTATTTCATCTCTACTGACAGTAATTTCAAAAATTGTCTGTTCCCTGGAAATGCTGGAGAACTGGCAAGTCTTTTTGAAAGATTTTTAAATCCCCTTTTATGGATTCCAAGAATATTTAACATAAGTTATAAAACACACAATGTAAAAAAGAATTGGTTTATAAAACTGTACAGTATTAAAAATATAATAAAAGTCTGTATTGGTGCTATCATTAATTAACAGTCTTTAAATCTAGACTGGCAGTGTTACTGATTTATTTATTTTCTTCTAAAATTTATTATTTTCTTCTAAGATATAACCAGTAATCCTCAGAGGTTTCTCAATTATTGAGTTGGCCATAAAAGCATAAGACAGCTGGTCTCATGTGGCTTTCTGGCTCTCTGAGAAATATTTCCATCATCCAAGGTTTCAACAGCAGAAAACATGACTAAAKCCACTGAGGGCAACACAAGTGGTGAAAGGGCTGGAAGAATGTCCTATGAAGAGTMGGTGAGGACTTCAGGTTTGTCTCGTTTGGAGAAAATGAGGCTGAAGGGCAACCTCCCTGCTCTCTACAGCCTTCCTAGGGAGGGGAAGTGGAGTGGGAGATGCTGAGCTCTTCTCCTTGGTATCCAGTGACAGGGAATGGTTCAAAGCTGCACCAGATGAGGTTTGATCTGGACATTAGGAAGCATTTCGTTCCTGAGAGGGTGGTTAAACACTGGAACAGGCTTCCTAGAGAGATGGTCAAAGCTTGTCTATCTGTGTTTAAGAGCATTTGGATAATGCTGTTAGCAATATGCTTTAAGTGGTCAGGCAGTTGGACTAGATGACCATTGTAAATCACTTTCAACTGAACTATTCCTTCCTATGCTATGCTATCCTACCTAAACTATATGTGTATGAGATTGAAGAATATTTGGCTAATAGCTATAGGCAATCAACTGCTTTTAAATAAGTAGTTAAAGATCTTGTTCCTATCAGTATCAAAATTCTATTTCTTGGAACATAATAAGCAAGACCATATCACAGTTGTTCCAAGAAGGTCTATTTTCAAATCAGACAGTGAAGCATGGGGTCTTGTATCCTTTATGTAAATCATGACATTTCATGTACATACATATGCCCATATTGAATATATAAAGTATCATTTGTCAAATTTTATTTTATAAAGTATTAATTAGTAAGCACTAACATACTAACTGGTATGTTTTCAAAGTGCTGGTCTAAAATTAATGGTCTAAAATTTCATACTCTTATTGTAGGAAAACCTAGAATATGCAGTATTTACTTTCTATGCTACAGGTCTTGTATTTATCTCATACTAATTCCAATCCCACTACATCATCAATTGGAGGATAAAAAGGCAACAACAAAAAATCATAACCAAAGACCCAAATCTAGATGTACATTTTAAAAAGTAAAACAAAAATTAGTTAGAAATAGTTCAGCATAATCTTGATTTTACAAGACCAAGCTAAACAGAAATTGCATTCATAATATTCAAGTAAAGTTTTATCTTGTTTTCTAATTATCTTAACTGCAACTAAGTGTAAGACTTCTTCCTGTTTTTCAAATGTCTGTCAGAATTTAGGTCTACAACCAATAACTTGATCTTGAAGCTTAAGAAAAAATTACCTATGTAAAATCTAAGCTGAAGTTTTGTGGAAAAGAAATATCAGAAACTGTGGAAAACTTTTAAGACAAAGAATAAAAGCATGATTTTAATTTTTTTAAACATTACTCACCAGTCATATAAATGTAAAATACTTACCCTCTTTTCTTCCTGCAATTGTAACCCATTCCAAGGTWACATGAAATCCACTTCCTTTTGTGTCCAACTCATCTTTTTCTACCCTAAGCAGCAGCACAGATAGCAAATGTGCATCAGATTTTACAAATGAAACACTGTGTGCTATAATAAATGGACTTCCTAGTTCTTCATTAAACACAATCTAGAAGACAAAAATGTAGTACAAAGTCAGACAGTTAAACCTGGAAGCCTTGCTCTTTTAAAGAAAGCAGTGAAGGGTTTCAGCGAACATCAAATCAGTAACAGTTTATCTCCCACAAATGTCTCTGCCAATACAAACCCATGAAAGTCACACATTACTGCTTCTTCCTTCTGTGGCTATCAAGCTACTGCTCTGAAATGTTTTTAAAGATTATTGTTTATGTTAAACAATCTTTATAAGGGCCCATTAAACAAAGCATAAAGACCCCCAAACATGTCTGCTGTTAGGTACTGCAATAAATAGAGGTACAGCATTGAGCAGAATGGAGTCCATAAACACCGCCTATCAACTGGGGAAACAGTCTCACAYTCAAGATGAAAATGAAGGCATTTCCCCAAGGCCCTCACTAGTTCTCTAGGTACTTCAGCATTCTGAAAATATTTGTAGACCTTGACATGTGCAAACAAGAAGATAAAAAGGTCCAGAGCATCAYAGCCAGTGTTGAATCATCAAACCTAAGTGCCATTATTTGGCTACTAGCTTTGCAAAGAGATCCCATTTTCCTTCTCTATGAAGTAAGAAAAAGCTATAATGAAATGAAAGAGAATAATATTCATGTTTAGGAAAAGCTAGGGTTAGAAGTTCTTGAATTTTTATTCTGTACATGAATTGGAAAAGTCCATCCAATACTTGGACAGAACACATACTATGTAGACAGAACACATAAATATTACTGTCATACTGAAAGGCTAATAAGCACCACTGTGAACATAAAATGTCATTAATTATGAACCTAAATTATAAATTTCATTAATTCATGAAAATTATTTATATTATGTAAAAAATATTTCATTAATTTCATACAGAAGGACTCCACATCTTATACTATGAGACATGTGGTACYTATAGCTAGAAGTTTTAATTCTAAAAACCAGCTTTTTTCAAAAAGTACTCATTCAGTAAAAAATCCAAGAAGATAAAAACAAAATTAATCCAAACAACAGAGAAAAAGAAGAAGAAAAGGAACATTATTTGCTAGAAGATTAACACTTGAAAATGAAAGAATAGATTACAAAGAATTCAAGCTGCAATAGTTGAATGAGTATAGACTCAATCCAGCTGTTGTTACTGGAACCTGATAAAATCTGAGGATTTATGGGGTTGTGATATCAACACCACTGTAAACCACTGGGTGCTCTACATACTCAACAAGTCAATTTAAATGGTGACAGAACCTCTGATATAAATCTCATATTTCTGTTACACTGACAACTTCAACGTAACTTATTTATGTGTCAGCATTCTCACACAATACAAACCAGTTGGTATTTATTACCAAGCATCTAAAGAGCAGGATAATCAATTCCCTTTACTGAACTCTTGAAAGATTTAGAGAAAGGAGCTAATCCATCRTGTTGATATCTTCCACTTCAGAATATACACCTACGTTCCTGCCAATACTAAAACACCTGTGGTTTCTTAGGAAACTATCTTCTAATAGAGAAAATAGATGCAAAATGCAAGCACTTTTTACCATATTCATCTTTCATATACAAGGAGGAACTAACCCAGACCATGAGACTCACAGTTTCAGGCAGAAATGTAACTTACTTATATTTGTTGTGTCCAAGCAGGATAACAAATACCATTATAAATGTAGTAAGATCACTTTGATAGTGATGTACATGTACAACTCTTAAATACGTTATTACAGGACGTACCTCCCACTTTTCAGATGCGCTGCTTCCACGCTTGCCTGATTTAATTAAATACAGTCTTCCTGTACCATCAGAAAGGGTAACCCATGTGGAGGATGAGAAATGCATTGAGGCACAAAGGCGATTGTCACATGCAGTCAAGTCTGTAGGTAGCCTGAAAACTTCTCTTGGCTTTTGTAGAGCWGTGTCCTACAAAAAAAACAGTCAAGAACAAAGACTTTATGAAGTATTTATTAGTTTCAGTAAATATTACAGGCAAATTAAGAATAACAAATCTCAGTGGCAATGTACCAGTCTTGTGCATCATTGAGCATATTTGGAAAAAAGTGGGCAGCAAGCATAATTATCACATATGTGGAAAAGGTGGTTGAAATTCATCAAACTAGTTTCTATRAGTGTTTTGTAACTGAGATTTCAGCCCTTTTTTTTTTCTTCAATTTTACAGCAGTAATTATATTTTGCATTAGAAAAGGCTTTTATTTTCCCCTAGMATTCCCATATGATAATCACTTACTGCACATACTTCTAGTCCAAGCGAAAATGTGGAGACTTAAAAAGAAATGAAAGCCACAGAAATGTATTCAAATGTATATAAAACTTGCTTGTAAATTTAAAAGAATTTTAGCTTATTCTTTTACAAAACTGGCAAATATCTCAGCTTTCCTAGAGCTGAGATAATGCATTTTATTCAGTAAGTAAAGAGAAGTAACAACTGTGATTAGCTGGCAAAAAAAAAAGCTGTGCTAATTTATACCATATTTTCAAATAACTTTCCCATATATTATTATTATTATTGTTATTATTATTATTATTGTTATTATTATTATTGTTATATTATTATTATTATTATTATTATTATTATTATTATTATTATTATTATTATTATTATTATTATTATTATTATTATTATTATTATACTATGGAGTTAAATCCAGTTGGTCACTAGTGATGTTCTTCCGGTCTCAGTATTGGGGCCAGTCCTGTCTAATATCTCTTATTGATGGTATGGATGAGGGATTTGAGGATACCCTCAGTTAGATCACCGATGACACCAAGTCGGGCAGAGTGTTGATCTGCTGGAGGGTAGGAAGGCTCTGCAGAAGGATCTGGACAGGCTGGATCAGTGGGCCAAGGCCAAGGATGTGAGGTTTAACAAGGCCAAGTGCTGGGTCCTGTCCTTGGGTCACAACAACCCCTGCAGTGCCACAGCCTGGGGACAGAGTGSCTGGAAAGCTGCCCAGTGGAAAAGGACCTGGGGGTACCAGTGGACAGCAGCTGAACAGGAGCCAGCGTGTGCCCAGGGGGCCAAGAARGCCAATGGYACCCTGGCCTGTGTCAGMAATAGTGTGGCCAGCAGGGTTAGAGCAGTGATTGTCCCCCTGTACTGGGCACCAGGGAGGCCACACTCAAATCCTGGGTTCAGGTTTGGGCCCCTCACTACAAGAAACACACTGAGGGGCTGAAGGCATCCAGAGAAGGGCAATGGAGCTGGGGAAGGGTCTGGAACACAAGTCCTGTGAGGAGCAGAACAGCRGAGGGAACTGGGGTTGTTTTGCCTGGAGAAAAGGAAGCTCAGGGGGGACCTTATGGTTCTGTATAACTACCTGAAAGAGTTYATAGCCAGGTGAGGGTTGGTCTSTTCTTACTAATAACAAGTGACAGAACAAGAAATGGTCTCAAGTTGCCCCAGGGGAGATTTAGATGATATTAGAAAAAATTTCCTCACCAAAAGGAAACAGCCCTGGACCAGGCTGCTCAGGCTAGTTGGTGCAGTCACCATCCCTGGATATATTGCAAAGATGTATGGATATGGCATTTAGGGATACAGTTTAGTGATGGACTTAGTGCTRGGTGACATGTTGGACTCAGTGATCCTAAAAGGCTTTTTTAACCTCAACAATTCTATTATTCTACTACATAAGGATAAGTTCTACTTATCTACTATTCTACTACATGTCAGGATAAGTTTATTTAGCATCCTGTTGCAGTGCCACAATGCAATCTTTTTAAAGCTCAACTACAGATAGCCTTTGAGCAGGAATAAAAACTATGAGAGACACTATGGTGAACAAATTGTACAGTTGATGTAATTCTTCAGTGGTACAGATTTTTTAAAAACTATGCATACCACTACATTTTAACTGCCAAAAAAAGTCCATTAYTTCCTGCTCTAACTTTACCCAAGTGAGCTTGATTCATTAACAGTGCAAAATGGATGTTTACAAATTTAATCTATATTTCTAGTAATTGTTCTCGTAAGTTCTGCTTTAGTTCTGTGAMGTGTTCTTAATTTCCTTTTAATTCTAACAGAAAAAAACTGCTTTCATGCTGAAAATTGGATTTCCAACTGTTTTCATTAAGTACAGCAGCATGTCTTCCAGCATATCTTTTAGGGATTATTCTTTATCTTCTGCCTTCACTCTCACATACAGCTCATTCTTTGCTGAATAAGGCTTTGTGACTTTCTGCTCATTATTTGGATCATGGAATGCTAGCAATGCTCCTGCCTGCTTAGGACTAAGATTTACCTCTATTTTTTTTGTGTCGAAGTAATCTCTGAATATGCAAGAGGCTTGTTAGGTAAAAAAAAAACAAAACAAAACAAATCTAATCTTTATGATTTGAAAAGAACTTGGCATCACAGTTTAAAAAACAGTCAGGACATGCTTTATCAGCAATACCGCTTGATCACCTACTTAAAAAGTAGATCAGGCTGCAGTATTATGAGCACAAACAAAATATTCTCATGGAAAAATGTAAGATGCAAACTGGAGRTTCAGCAACATCACAGTCACATCACTATAATCTTTTAAATAACTGAAATAGAACTTAATAATTTGAAGTTTTTCAACCGAACTAAGAAGCTCTAAATAAAATGGGTTGGCAGTCTGTCACTAGCGGGGTCCCTCAGGGATTGATAGATACCAGGCCCCACACACTGAAGATCTTCATCACCTGAATGATGGGATTGAAAGCGCCMTCATCACATTTGCTGATGACACTACAATAGGTGATGAGGTAGATGAGTACCTACAAGGGAAAGCCATCTGTCACATAGAGCCAGAGAGCCTGGAGGACTGGGGCAGCAAGAATGCTGTGAAAGTAAGCAAAGATAAGCAAGGTCCTACACCTGGGATGGAATAACCAAAGCTCAGAACAGACCAGAATCCATGTAGCAGGGAGCAGCCCTGCTGAAGAGGACCTRAGGGCAATGGGGACAACAAGCTGACCATGAGTCAGCAGTGCAAAGCTGCAGCAACAAAGGCAAATTGGACCCTGGGCTGYATCTGCAGAAGCATCAGTAGCTGAGATAACAGAAGTGATCAGGGCCTGTCAGACCCCATCTGGAGTAACATGTCCACAACTGAAAGAAGACATGGACAGATTGGAAAATGTGCAAAGGACAGCCATGCAGCACCAAAAGGCTGGAAAATCTGCCTTATGYAAGAAAATTGAAGGAGTTAGGCTTCATGTCCTCGGAGAAAATTCAGGGGAGACCTCATCACCGTTTCCAAGGTAGCTGCAAAGAGGGCAGAGGCTCTCTCTTTACAAGAAGTCACATAAAAAAAGACAAAGTACAACAGCTAAAAGTTGCACTACGAGAGGTTTCATCTAGATGTAAGAGAGTTTTCTACAATRAGAACAATCAATGACCAGAACAACTTGCCCAGGCAGATGGCAGAACCTCTATCACTAGAGGTTTTCAAGACATAAATGCACAGAGTGCTAGATAATCTCATCTAGGCTCCTTTTCCCATGAAARTTTGGACAATTTGATCTTTTGAGATCTCTTTATTTGGGCTGTCCTACGATTCTAAAATAAACAGAGGACACAAAATAAATAGTTTAAAAAACCCAAACCCACATTACATTCACCACCTTGTCTCTCGTACAGATTCATAGACTTCAGGATCTGATTTGGGGTTTTCAGAAAGATCTTCCAGTGATAACAAAGAAAAGTAATTCCTGTTTTTCTTTTCCATATCTTAGAGGATCATTTCCCAAGAAGTTATGGTCCTTTCCCCCATCTCACAGAGTTTTATACATATGTGTATCATATACAAGAAAAAATTACATACAATGGGTTTCATAGATATTTTGCAAGCTAGTGTACCTAYACATATTTGAACAAATAAAATCATCTCTGGGAAAAAAAGGCACCTGATTGACTTTCAGAGATCATCCCTTTTTAAACCCAATCTATCTTCTTATCCAGCAACAAATGGACTATGCTGAGAATACAAAAAATGGTTATAGAGCCAACTAAATTATTTTTTGTTTTATTTTACCAGGCTTAATTCCAGTCAGATAAACTACAATTATTTTTCAAGCTCCACAAATCAGAAATCTGTTTAAAAAGAGGGAAATTCTTCTATCATTACTAAAAATCAGCATTAATATCACTAAAATGAAAATATATTTAAGAAGAAATATATTTGTAAAAATAGAAAAACAAAATTTGAAAAATATTACAGGGACAGATATCTTTTCAGGGAAGATATTGACAAGTACATAAAAGGAAACACAAATAGAAACATATTTTTGTATTGAAAACCTGGGGGGGTAAACAAATAATTATTGATTTTGTGATATACGAAACCTTAGTCCTAGGCCCATCCTTATTRTAGTAAGGTATGAGACTAAGAAATAGCAGTGAAAACATACCAAATTAAAACTTTCTCATTACAGGCCATGAATATTCAGCCACAACTAATTTGAACATCTTCTGTCCCTCTATTTTCACTCAAACAATCAGTACCTTTGGCAGGATAATCTACTTCTAGCAAAAGAAACTCACTCATTCTGCTCTGTGAAATAAGGCAGTCAAAAATATATGCACAAGTATAATCTCTAAAAGAGTACATTGCACTTGGGCACGTGTATGCAATAGAAAGAAAGACCACAGCCTTCAAGGGGATTTCAAATCCTTCATATTTCCCAGATGTTAGTAAAATCAGATGTGCATTTAACACRTGCTCAAAGGTAAGCAAGAGAAATTGGATTTGGGTAAGTACCATTTTAATAAGCAAYATTAAAAAAAAGACCAGATGACAAAGAGATAGCCTGCTTGCCTTTTGGGCCTACTTAAATTCAWATTAGAGATTACTGTGTGCTACAAGAAGGTTATGAAACCTGCAATGGAAAATATGCAATTTGATTTTTAATTATTAGAAGCATTCAGGGGCAGTTTGTAGATTCAATTGTATCACTACACCCCTTGGACTATTCTGCAAATTTATAACACATTCAGGAGGGGAGGATGAAAGARTTAAAAGGAAAAAAAMCAAAAAAACCCATAAGCCAAACAAATATCACACAAACACTAGATACAAAGAATTTTGGCTCCCTCATATTTTATTTAATTCTTATATTTCTCTGAATGACTTTTTTTTCTTCAAAGAAAGTGTTCCATTGTAACTAGCAATGACTACTGAACCTAGAAAAAAAAAGTCAAAATCCTGTGTATCTTATCACAGAAAGAAGAAGCATCATTCGTCTTAACTGTGAGTTACAGGGGTATACTATATAACATTACAGAAGACCACACTTGTCAGCCTTCAAGTGAGTCTTAACAGCAAGCTTCAAATAGTTTTTGTTGAAATTAAAAATTATCAACTATTAAATCTTCTAAAGCTCACATCAGATTTATCAACACTGAGCAGAAATTTCAGAACTAAATCTCCTGAAAAAAAATGAAAAATAATCTTTATTACAAAGCCTTTTTTTCAATAGGCAAGAAAGGAAATTATCTTATTCACAACCTTTCCATTAACTAATTTGACTTTAGGCATTTATTAGAACAGTCTCTAATCTAATTCTGGCAATGAAAAAGATGGACTTCCTTGAAGATGAAACAAAATCTGCCCTCAACGCCTTATGGCGTCAGATTAGCTTTTTGATTTACTACTTCTTTGTTCACCAGGTGGTTAACAGGGGTTAATAGTAACTCCCTACTAAAGCAGTRTGAGGGAAAGGTGAGAATCTGTAGTCATGTATTGTACCAGCAAGAACTGGCTAAAACAGCTCYGGCACTGCTCAGGCAGCGATGAGCTGGGCATTGGTCAGTGTTAGTGAGCAACTGTATTATCCATCCCTTGATTTTCCTTGGGTTTTATTTCTCTCTCTTTTAATTTTTTTTGTTATTATTATTAAATTTTACTTTATATAAATTGTTAAACTATTCTTATCTCAACCCATGGGYTTTACCTTTCTCTGGTTCTCCTTCCCATCCTACTGGGGATGGAGGAGGGGCAGTGAGCAAGCAGCCACATTGTACTTAGTTGTCAGTTGGGGTTAAATGATGATGCTGCCCATGAGACATTTTACGTAAGATTTTAAATAAAGATTATTAAATAAATAATCTTTATTAATAAAAATTAATTTTCCAATGAAATGAGAAAAAAAAAACCCAAAATACACTAAAAAAGGAAAAAATTGAAGTTGTAAGTCATATGGCAAATCCCACAAAGTAGCAATAACCAATACAAGACTCTGTTTTTATGAAAAATCAAAATACCTAGGCATTTGACAATCTCTTGAACAGCAAAAAATGTCCTYACCCAGCATTCTGAGTAACAAAGAGACAAGTATTTAAAACCCCAAAACAGAACACTAAAAGATTTTRTTATTCTCTATCTGCTTCCTTATTCTGACTTGTTTCATTTAGAATTCTCACATTGTGTCTGGTGCCACTAACAGTTGCTCTGGATTGAAGTAAACTGAAAGTTACAGAAACAGTAGTTAATTTTTATTGGACATTGAAGATTAAAATACAGACACCATAATGGATTTTAATTGKGAGAAGTGTTCCTATTGCCACAATTTCTCAATTTGATTATTTGAGCATAAAAAGAAACAAAATGGTCTTTGCAAGAAGAGCTTAAGGTCAAGAAACAAAGTCTAACTGCTAAAGGAGAATACTTTGAAGATATCCCTGCTGTATTTGAATACTACAAACACCAAGCAATCAACAAAGTTGAGTCAGATGCAAAAAATGAACAATTAAAAAAACCCAACTCGGTAATCCCATCACTATCCTACCCTTTGGGTGTTTATAAAGTAAAATATTGATTACTGCTGGCGTATTAAATGAAAAAAGTCCAACAGCTGCCATATGAGAATGTTAAAGCTATTTCAGCCAAGTTAGAGTAACAATTTCATCAACCTGATATAAAAAACTGAATACCCATTATCAACACAGAAAAATTGCTTGTGTTGATCACTTTTCTTTTTACAATTATGTGTGATTTTGAGCAAGTGGCAAGARGTTATATGCACTTTTTCCTTCACAGATAACATATTTTTAAACATCTAAGTTGCAGTGATAATTCATGATATATGAAGAACCAATATATTTGTGGATAACAYGCTGTCATATTAAAACCAAAATTGCAACCAAAATAAGAAATAAAACTAGAAATAATGATGTGTTAGAAAGCCTACGTGTTTTCACTCTGATTTTAGGATGAACATGTCAACCTGTTCCATCTTCTGTTTTAAATAAGACTGACATAAATTTTAATTGTAAGCTGTACTTGGCCAAAACCAATCTTATTTTTAATATACATTTGACTAATATATGGCTGGGCACATTTGTAATGAGATACCTTGTTGATGTTTCTGAACACCCATTCCTTTTTATACATATGCAAACATGTTTTCTTTGTAAAACAGCGCTGTACCCTGCCCATGGAAAAGCACACAATGGAGCAAGTTCCTGGTACAAGCTTTGTGTGACCTTCTTTTTCATCATTCTCCACTMGTTCTAATTGGCAATACATTAAATAATTTTCCCCAAAGTGAAGTCTWYTTTTTCCATCRTAGTAATTGGTGASTGATCTCCCTGGTTTTATCCTAACCCACAGGCTTTTCTGTCTTTTTTCTCCCCATCTTCTTGAATAAGGGGAGTGAGAGTTCTGGGTGGGCATCCAGCAGCAAATCAAAGCTAACCAGCCTCAAGGTTAAAACAAAAAATGAGATTGTGACAAGCCACTGTTCACAGAAGGCTTTCTTTTAGGTGTTCCTACTAGGAATCCAGATGATCTCAAAAGTTTTGGAAGAAGTCCTAGAGGATTATTTTGTCACAGTAAGAGTCTGCCAAAGGCTCCAACTGCTATATACTATGAAAAGCAACKGAACTATTTTGCAGCTTCAGTTTTCAGTCTATCAACCTCTGGAAACCTGCATTTCCTGAAAATCTAAAACTACCATTTCATAATTTTTTTTAGTTCTGACTTAGTAATTTCTGTCCCCACAACCTTGCACAGACTAAGCCACATGATCTGAAAAACTCACACATCACCCTGGTTTTTTTTGCCTGACAGGGTTAAAAGTCAAATTCTCTGGTAGCATGACAATGGGTATTTTCCTTTCCACAGTCTTTTCTTCCTTAATGCTCAAGCACTACAATCATACAATTGCCAGAACACAGTGTTCATAAAGCCAAGTCCTTACCCCTCTGGAATGCAGTATAGTTTTGTAAATGAAATTAAGCATCCATGCATTAAAATGGATCAAAAGAAATACAAAGTTTGAGTACTTAGAAATACCAATATAAAAGCAGAAATTTCAGACTTGACCTAGCTTGCTTACACTATTTCAAGTTTTCGCAGGACCACCAGCATCTTCTTGCTTCCAACAAGAGGCAAAGATTCTGATTGTGAGGTGTCTAGATTATGCATTTCTAATTCTAACATAAATWCAATGATTAGGTTTTCAAGTTAGTGAACAAACATCAAGTAATGTTGGGGAGCAAGAGCAACCAGAAAAGAAGTGTCTACCCTTTTCTTCAGTTTGTCTTCATGTCCATCTTCCCCATGGAAAGGGGAGCAGATACAACACTGTGTGAAAGCCTAAAAGAAAATGAGCAAATGTGCATGTCTTCAACAGTGATAGCCACAGGCTGTGGACTTAACCAAGGATTGTTGGCAATAACACACTGTGAGAAAGAACAGGATGTGCCTGGAGAAGGGGATCATACTAAGGTAGGACAGCACTTTTCCGGGACGTAGGTCCTTGTTCTGGCTCCTAGACATAAACACAGCACAGTACAGCACACATATGGGAATGATGTTGAGAAGTAGACATGGATTGAAGGGGGRAGATCARGAACACYAGAGACCCCTAAGCCCTCCARCCCATTTCCAGAAAGGTCTGGAAGAACAAACTGCACATGAAAATTAATTTRTACAGAAAGTGAGTCACCTATTTTCCAAACAGAGAAACTGACCTATAAAAAGGTACTCCCACCAAGCCCAGGCAGCACCTCCAAGACCCTGGACATCCCATCAGCCCACTGCTGTGTGTTTTTACTAAGAGGTCAGGGACAAACACTCCAATTTCTATGCTAACTGTGTAATTCACTAAAATAACTCTGCAAGCTTTTGTGAACCCTCTGGTTTTTGTTATGCCTTTTGACTATGAGCACCTTCAAATCCTGCGTGCTCCTGCCCCCTTAAGGGTAAGATGCTACACACTGTTGCAATGTTACTAATTAGTGCTACACACTAATGCAATATTACTAACAAAAATAAGTCAGAAACCTCACTTAAAATCCTTTCATTCTTCCTGGTAAAATGCATTTTTGTTGACCTACCTGTCTTCCTGAAAATAGCTTCCCCCAGTTTTTGCATTTGGATCCTACTTGCAATATTTTCTATCTCATCTACCCCCATTTTTCAGACTCAGTGATTTAAAAAAAATATTTTTTTTCTTACCAGAGTCACTGACAGATTCATAACCCTTCCAAACTGATCAACATAGTAGACATTATCCTGGAACCAGGAATCAAGGTGAAGATAATTATACATGCCGAAAGCTCGCATGTGGTCAAGGGTATATTGATCATCACGAAGCTGCACTTCTGCTACAGCTGGAGGGAAAAGAAAAAGACTATTTTAACAATTATTTATTTACAATTTAGTAATTTAAAACTCAAASTAATAATTTAAAAATAATTCTTCCATTTTCATTCCATAGGTCTGCTTTATTTGAAGAAAAATACATTATGTATACATCGTTTAAAATTTCAACATAAACTTGGAAAATAAGTCATTAACCCTAAAGGCCACTGCAGTCATTTGCCTTGATTATATCATCACTATTATCAGTGGCCCATCATGGTGGGTTTGCTCTGGCTGGATGCCAGATGCTCACTAAAGCCATTCTGTCACTTCCCTCCTCAGCTKGACAGGGGAGAGAAAACATAAGGCTCAGTAGTGAAGAGGAGCACAGAGAGAGACTGCTCCCCAATTACTGTCAGGCAAAACAGACTCAGTCTGGGGAAATCAGTTTAATYTATGGCCTATCAGACTAGGGTAATGAGAAATAAACCCAAATTTTAAAATATACTCCCCCTCAACCCTTCCTTCTTCCCAGGCTCAACTTCACTTCCACTGGTCTCTCCCTCCTCCCCCCTCCAGTGGCACAGGAGACAGGGAATGAAGGTTGTGGTCAGTTCATCAAACCTCTCTGCTTCTCCTTCCTCCTCATTCTCTTCCTCTGCTCCAGCATGGAGTCCTATCCACAGGAGACAATCCTTCACAAACTTCTCTACAGTGAGTCCTTCCCACAAGCTGCAGTTCTTTACAAACTGCTCCAGARTGGCTCCCTTCCACAGGTCACAGTCCTCCAGGAAACTGCACTAGGGTGGATGCCCAGTGGGCTCACAAGTCCTGTCASCAAACCTGCTCTGCTGTGGACTCCTCTCCCCATGAATTCACTGGTCCTACCAGGAGCCTGCTCCAGCATGGGCTTTGCATGGCATCACTGCCTCAATCAGGTACATCCACCTGCTCCAGCATGGGGTCCTTCACAGGCTGCTGGAGGATCTTTGTTCCCCCATGGACTTCCATGGGCTTCAGGGGATCACCTTGTCTCATCATGGTATTCACAGGCTATAGGGGACTCTGCTCTGGCACCGAGAGCACCTCCTCCCGCTCCTCTTGATGCTGGCAGAGTGGTTTCTCTCACACAGTCTCACTCCTCTCTCCAGCTGCAGTTCTTGTGCAGCAACTTTTTACCCTTCTCCAATGTATTATCCCAGAGGCACTACCACCATGGCTCATGGGCTTGGCCTTGGCCAGTGTTGGATCCATCTCGGAGCTGGMTGGGATTGGCTCTGTTGGACATGGGGGAAGCTTCCAGCAGCTTCTCACAGAAGCCTTCCATTGTAGCCCCCCTGCTAYCAAAACCTTRCCATGCAAACACAATACACCTCTACCCTGTCTCTCACCAGCATGTGTTTAGGTCCAATCTCTCAATAACCCTCATAAGGAGAAAAACACATGCAACAACAACGTAAAACCTACTCTGTATTACAGTAAGGGAAAAAAAGTCTGCTCYAAAGTAACTAGGAAAACAGCAGCCAAAAGAAATATTCCACACAGCTACATGATTACATAGTCGTGAATTTTAAACTGATCTATCAACACTTGCAAGGCAAAATATTAAAACAGTATGAAGCAGAATTAGTCCAAGGTAATTACAAAAAAAAAAACCAAACAAAAGTACAAAACAAAATGAAAATAACAAAAATCAAAACTGAACAAACAACAACCCCCCACCATGTTCTTAGCACTCTCACTGAGGCTGAAATTTTCAGAAATGTCCAAGGTACCATCCAAATTTCAGACTAGGTTTTTCTCATTGAAAGAGGCTGCAAAGAATGGCTCATCACTGGAACAGTACCTTCTTCAAGGCAACAAGCATGCTACCTATAGTCATCCACTTGGGCAAGATTTTTTCCAAATAGAAAACATCTACTCAACTACTAATAATCAGAACTGTCAAAGACTAACCAGGCTTAACTTAGATGCAGCATTTTTCTTCCTATTGCATATCTATTCAGAGATGAAGCAGCTGTGGTCAAAACATCTCAAAATACATTAGCAGAGGTCTAGTCCATGCTTATGTAAATAGATCAGAACTCCATTTCATTCTCCAGTCACCCTAGAATTCTTAGCTTTCCTGCAGGGAACTTATCTTGAAYTTCATATCAGAAAATTCCTTCAGAAAGTTTCAGGTAAATTTGATCAGTCCATGATGATTAGCACTCAAGCTGAGTATGGGGAAAGCACCTCAAGGCTAATCCTTCTCATAGCAACAGTTCACAGTCATTTTAGCTCCTAACCCTTCAACTTCTACTTTTTTCCTATTTCTGCTCAGGAACAGAGCAAAYCTATCTTCAGTATTTCACTTCCATCCTTCCCCATAACAGGGACCATTCACAACTCTATGCAGCAGCACTCAGATTTCTTACTCTTCTTTAGCATCTAYTCAAACCCTACCACAGCAGCAGTAGTTTACTCTGTAAGAACACCAATTCCTGCAAAGAACAGTTYATTTTGCAGTGTCAACAGTGCCACTGCACAGCTATCACAAACTCAACAACCAGATAGTCACTAAGTGGCTCAGAATAGACCCCATTAGAGACACTGGTTATTAACATAAAAGTGGCTTTAAAAAAGATGCAAGATTATATTGCCTGATTAATAAAAAATCCAGTCATACTATACAAAATGCTTGCAAAATGACAGCATAATTAGCAATTATCTCCTAATCATTGTTGATATTTGCAAACCAGCAGTTTTAATTCCACCCAGATCAAATCATTATTCATATTCACCAAACAGGAGGGATTTCCGTACCTCTGCAATTAATAAATTACTGTTCCACAAGCTATGGCCCTTCAAAACAAGCCAGAATGTCAACAAAGGAGTGAGAAGAATATATACCTGTCTTAATGGCAAGGACTGCTTCCCATTCCAATTTCTACTTTAACTAATTAGAATATTTTACCATAAATAATACTGTAAAAAATAGAATATATTGTGAAAATACATTTTTAAGCTGTTTGTATAAACAAGCTTTATCACTGGGAWATTTTTTCCAACATGAGATGACAATAATATTCTGTAAACAATTAAAGACCAAACCAAATATAATCCAGGATAATTCATTTCAGTGAAACCAAGTGCATATCACCTACTTCCTGTATAGCTGATCTGATGAAATTAGCATACACGTGTAGAAACATGTAAAGATGTTTTAGGACAAAACCCCTAAAACGGTAAGGCTTCCTTTCTCCACTTCTTCCTCCCCATTCTAATTATGTTGCCCCTGTCAGAACTGTACCTAAAACAAGTAGTAAAAATACTTCAAACTAGATGATTCCTAAAGTAAATGTAAAACTTTTCATGAAAATTCTTGGAACAATAAACTATGGATTAGCTGATTTGTAAGGCGACAAACTTTATTAAATCTGGAAGAACATGAATTCTCAGTCCTTGAGYTTTCTAGACTGTAATTCTGAAAAGCCCCAAACAATAAAGGGGATCAGAAATAGGAGACCTAAATCCCTTGTATTATTGCACTATGTATCTAATTCCACATAAATAGAACTCAGAAACTATACAATCCATGGGTGATTTTAAATCAGCAAATCTAACAAATGTGTACTGTCCTGTCATGAAACACTTCAAATAAGGTTACCAACTGCTTTTAGAATGTATCACACATATATGTAGCTCTGCCAAGATGAAGCAATTAARCAGTCTATTCCATTCTCCATTAATTGAAATCCATACTGTGATCAAGTGAAATCTGTGCACAACTGCCATCTGCTATCACATACCATGTGCTCAGATACTTTATAGGAGGTTCTACACTAGGGTGAAGTTCATTCCTTCCTTTCTACAGCCTTCAAGATTCAACGTTTCTTGATGGTCCCTTGAAAAAAAGAGAAAACCAATAGAGCTGAATGAAAGAATATAAAAGACAAAAGAGAAAAGAAACTGAGATTCTGAATAAAATAATTTCCGAGAAAGATAATACAAATGGAGAGGAAGAAATAGTTCAAACAGAACATAATCTTTTTTAGTCTCACAGTTACACAGTTTTATGTGTCTTTATTTGGTTGTTCAGTCAGGATTTTCTTCTGTTTTGTTGCTGTTTGGTTTGCATTTTGTTTTGTTTTAGGGTTTTTATTTGGGGATTTGGGGTTTTTTGTTTGTGGTTTTTTTGGGGGGGTTGTTTGTTTTGTTTATGTGATTTTTAAGAGTCAGACTAATTCAATAGTCTCAGTGGGTTCACTTGTCTGGGTTCAATTAAGAAGCATCAGTCAATGGCAGCTATTCAACAGAATGATACGTGGTCTCTTTCAAATTTCTGATAAATACATCTGCATCACTAAAACCCAGAAACACAGATTACACAGTCATTCATATCAGAAAAGAAAGCAAATATAGAATGTATAAATTAAATCACAGCTTTCAATATTGTTTCCCAACCACAAAAGTTAGGTGGGATATTATGGACTGATAGAAAGAAAACTATGCTGCTTTACTTGAATTGTATTTATCTCTAATAGTTCTATGCTTTAAAAGAAATTTTAAGCTTCAAAATAGTTTAAATGTAACTAAAGGAAAGATGTTGACTCACAATGCTTTTATTTTAAAGCAAAAGCACTAAATACAAAGTAATTAATAAGAATCAACAGAAGTAGTAACACACCTCAGCCTGCTAAAACAAGATCCCTAGTTGGATATTATATTAATTATTAGTCTGCATTGCAAAAAAAAAGTTATCCTCCTAATAAAGAACAATATCAAGGAACTTATACTTTAAATGAATATGGCAGCCTTACATCTGCTRTCAAACACTATGAAGCAGGACTGGGGGAAAGAAAAAGGAAAGGTAGAGGAAAAGAAGGGTGAGGAACAACCTGCAAACAGCCACTYCATTTTTAGATGTTTTCATGGATACACTACAGCAACTTTATAAAATTGCAAAACATGCAAGGTAATTATCCCAGCATATTTTGTGGCATCAAATATTATATGCTTGTATGCCATGCCTTGTTTTGCAATGCCACCCAGTGGAAGCAATTTTGTATTTCAAATACATTGATCTACTAGTGGAAGAGACAATTTATTTTCTAGTATTAGCATTCAAAGATCTTTCTAACCCTGCATTGTGCTTTTTCTGTTAATTATAAAAGAYATGTTTCTATTGTTAAAGGCAGCATCATCTCGTTGTTGTTGAGTAAACATGTGCCTGAGACCTAAACCTTTAAAACGTACAGCTGCAAATGTCTGAAAAAGCTCACAATTTCTTACTATTTTTCATATATTAACTTTAAAGAATGTTTTTGTGTTTAGTTTTTCAAATGTAAATGAAAAATGYAAATTAAAATCTCTGTAAATGTTTGAAACATACCAGTGCCTTTTGCTCCATAAAAAGTCAAAAACATTTGTTTTCCATGTAGCACTATTATTGGGCAACTTTTTACTGAAGTACAGACCTTCTAAACAGAATGCTTTACATTTTTCAGAGTTTTATGATAAAACTCATACATGCATGTGATCAAAGACATGCAGTCTCTGCATATTCTCCTGGCTTACAACAGGAGCTCCATGTCTGGGTGAATGTTTATTCTGCCTTCCAGCCATAGCTGTATKGGAAAGCATCCACTACTACATCATAGGTACAATGGCCCTGCCAGATAGATAAGGTAAAGAGGAAAGGCATCAGGGATATCCACATCTGAATAAATTCAGTAAACAGCAAAGGTCTCGATCCTTTAAAAATGTTATGCAACTTGGAAATGTTCTTTGTTGGAGACAAGTATTTGCCCCAGAGTCTCTGCTTTGGACTCTGCCAAGATCAGATTAGGGCAGAAGAGATAATCACTGTCCCTCTGAAAGTGATCTAAAAAAGGTATTACAAAACTCAATGCAAAGGAAACATTGAAGATAAGTTATGGAAATAAACTAAAAAAAAAAATCAGGAGAAAGAGAAACAAAATCTATGATGAAAAGCTAGAAATTAAAGGCATAATGTAGGACATGTTACTAGTTGAAATATATTACCAGGATAAGAGATGAGAAAACAAACGACTGAGAGTTGAGAACTAACTAGGACAGAATGGGTAGGAAAAAGGAAGAAATAAAAAAAGAACATGCAAATTGTAGTCCTTAAAAGGGAAGGGAAGGTGTCATATTTCMCTCACTCTTCTTCACTGTGACCATATATTTTAAGAAATGTCTTAGAAAATCACCTTCTACCACGGATCTAATAAATAAATAGTTTTAAAAAAAAAATATTTCTTTGTCACTTGCACATCCGACCACAGTAAATTCCTGCCAACAACAGTCAAACAGTTGAAGGCATATTAGAACTGAACACTTAGTTTTACATGATGTTCAGAAAATTAAGCTCACTCTAGTGCTCAGGAGCATGATAATGCCCACAAGTTGGCAATTCCATGTGCTGCTATCCACCTGCTCCAGTGGCAGAAGCCAGCATCAATTCCACACAGCAATTTTTKGGTCATTTTATTTTACAGCTAGCACGGAAATTCATAAAAATAGATTAATATAAAAACATAGATAAACATACTGAGAGAAGATTGATACTCTAAAATTCACTATGCATGTTTGTATTAACACTGCATGAATATGTCAACTACAGCTGAGTTAAAACTCACTTCTACTTAAAAACGAGCACCAATTTCTATTTATTGCGACATATTCCAAGTACTCTAAAACTCACATACTCACTGCCACAAGATTTGGAAAGCCACACAGGCAGAACTACAAATCTCAGGTCATTTGCAACAAACACTTATTAAATATTTTTCTGTAAAACAAAAAATTCAACATTTTAACATTAATCTTCCAGATTCTACTAGGATATTTTTGCAAACAGTTGTGAATAAAACCAGAAATAATCATTCTGATAGTATTCATAAACATTTTTTTTACAGCTATTGCACTCAATCCCACTTCGAGAAAAAAAAAATCAGATTCTTCATACAGTGACAAACATTAATTTAATAACCCAGAAACTACTAAGTTCTTCATCATCWTCCAGAGGCTTTGTTTCTGCACACAAATGTGCTGGAAAGCAGAAGTTCTTGGCCTTCTCACACAGTCTTAATTTCTTCTCCCACATAGTAATTTGAAAATGCCACAACCTACACGCATCCACAGCCTCTACATCTCAATCCATTATTCCTGTACAACACAAAAACTGAGATACCCTCAATCTATGGCATGTGTAGACCACTGACAGAAGGAAATACAGAAGTCAGGYACAGAACACCTCTGCACTGTGAGGAAACTTCCTTGAAGGAAGCAAAAYAAAACCAKTGAGGAGAAAGAGGCAGTTKTATGGYCTAAGAGCAGGCTGAAAACCAAACATCTGGAAGACAGATATAAGGCCTGATGTTTCCTGTTATTAATTTCAAAACAACAACAAAAGCTTTCCACTCTCCAGGGGTCTGGTATCTACATCTATATATGTGAACAGAGAACAGAGTAAGGGAGTTAGCAKTAGTGACTCTGTAGGACAGTTGACTAAGGTGGCCTGAAATGAGTCAGGGTCTTTCTGCTGTAGRAAGTGGGGAAAGAAAAGAACACAGCCAYAAACAACAATCCTCCATCACAMRAGTTACTGTAAMTATAATGTAAAATATCTGAATGGACAAGAACTGAGTAGATCCATCTCTTCACTGTTCATGTATTTTAATGAAAATCTGTACTCCTCACCCTGTGTAGAACAGGTGCACAACCGACTATCCAAGAGCCACAAAGGCTGCTTGACCACAGTCAGATCGGCAAATAAGGGACAAAGGAAGAGGTTGCACTTATGCTACAGTGTTGCCATCTCTGACACAACTGTAACACTCTCCTAATACCGACCACTCACATACATTTGTACTCTTGAAAAGTGACACTGTTGCCTTGATTGCTAGTTTTCACTCATGAGAAAAGACACAGGTTTTACCTTTATTTAACAGGACCGCAGGTGCACAGCTTGAAAGAACGGAAAAGTGCTGGAAAATGCATACACTGTATAATACGGATACAAGTTTAATAGACTTTATAAATTAGTGTATCTATCTAGAATTCCCATTAAGAAACTTAACAAATTAAGAACTGTCTCCCTGTCCTAAAGAACTCTCCGCCAGGATGAGGYCAGAGCCCAGTTTACACAATATGTTCCAGAGAGAAGGTTTCAACCAAGGTTGAAACCTCAAGGTTTGAGATAGCATGGGGCACACTGACCCCCTAGTGAGGATGTTGGTCTTTCTGCCTAACAGAACCCTTAAACTAAGCTAGAATATCAGGCTACAAGAATTACAAGCATGTAGGCTAAGGGTACAGGGATATATAAAAGTTATAGAAAATGTCTAAAAGAGTATATAAAATATATAAAAGGGTATATAAAAATAAAAGGCAAAAATCATCAGGCATCAACACTTAAGGTAGTCTTACAATAAAAATGATATTCTTAAATTTTCCAGTCCTACCATAGATGCACGGTGTCATTCACTCGCCCTTCAATACAAAATTTACCTACAACTTCCATCTTACTGCTGACAATTCGGCATGGCAAACATACCTTTCCGATCCACTACAAATACAATGTATTCTACACAAAACTAATACTAACATATAATGAATAAGCCTGTAGACAGTTGCACCATTTTGTAAATATACAGAGACAGAGATGAGTCCACACGAATTGTTTTACTGCCTCAGCTTTATAAAAAAAATCCAAACTAATTCATTCACCTAACAAAAAGACTTGAATTTCACAAATTGGTAAACGCAGAATGCTGAGATTTTTCAAGGCATGGTTTGTAGGTACCTACACAACAGGACTTTGTGCTAATGTACTCCTCAGTGAATTAGCCTGTTAATGGGCCAGCATCTCAAACACTAATGATGCTTGGCAGAGAAAGCAGGGCACAGGATGCATGGCCCGAAGATTCACCTATGAACTGTGGGCAGAGTAAGAAAGAAAAATAGCTAATGTGCTGAAGTTTGTGTAAGACACTAATTTCACATGTATTTCTSTAAATCGCATGTACTTCATTCACACTCCACTTTGAACTATCTCAGCTGGTCATCTGGCCTCCCCTCTCCTGCACAAACAAGATCAGATTTAGCACACAGGTTTCCTTACTCATTTAGGAACTAAGCCCAAACTCCCAGGAKCAGGTATCTACAAGGCAGAGGTCTGACAACAGTCCGAGACCTCGGTCCACCATGCAGCCACCTGCGGGGGAGGAAGCCGGACGTCCCTGACCAGCTGCAGCCAACTATACCGAGAAMAGCCGAGACCAAGCACTCGGTCTCTGAAACCCCCGCCCTTCGAGAGGCGCTGCGGGCCAGGCTGTCCCCATCTCGGGGCACCCTGCCCTGAGGGCCGCTGTCCGGCCGCGGAGCACCGAGAGGGGACGAGGGGAAACGCGGGGGGATCGTACCCCAGCCCTGCCCAAGGGATGCCCGGCGGGATCAGCCCTGTGCCGCGCCCGCTCCTCACCCGCGTCCAGCCCCAGCTGGTAGCAGGCCAGAGGCTCCAGCGACAGCTTGTATCCCTCGAACTTGGGGTCCAGGAGAAGGCGCTTGGCCTGCAGGGAGCAGTGGGAAGCGCCCGCCATCCCGCAGCTCCGGGAAAACTTCGGGAAGCGCCGGCAACTCCGCGGGCCCTCGGGGAACGCGCGGCAGCGGCCGCGGAGCACCACGGGAGGAAAGTGCGCGGGCGCCCGGCGCCGCGGTGCGTGCTGGGAGTCGTAGTCCGGGCTGGGAGACAGCCGTGGGCCCGGGGCTCGCCGGGAGCTGTAGTCGCGCAGCCGGACTACGTTTCCCGGCGGTGCCCGCGCCCAGGAGGGGAGGGGCGGGCGGTGCGCGGCTCGCGGCGCGTCCCACGGGCGGCTCCACCTCCTGCTGCACGGACCGGCGGSGCTGCGGCGGGCGGGTGAGCGGGAGCGAGCTGAGAGCGAACCGGGACGGGCCTTTCTCGCCCCGTTCCCTCGGGCCGGGGGCGCCGCTGGGCGGACCGAGCGCCGGAGGCAGCGGGCGGGGGGGGCTGGGCTGCGGAGGGGCCGCGCCCGGGAGGGTGGGCCGCGCTGGCGCGGGCGGCCCGGTGAAATGGTGCTGTGTGGGTGGGTGCGTGCCCGTCCCCTCAGCGGTCACACRCTGCTGCTCCGGTCACTGACCGCGGGGCTCTGTCAGTGGAGAGAACACTGCATGTCATTCTGTTTTGGTGACTTCATGTTGTGCGAGTAACATCAGCACTTGTCGAAACTCTCCTTTGCTCTGTGTAGGTTTGTGGAAAACCTAGWGTTCCAAAATGAATAAAGATGCCCAGATGAGAGCAACCATTAACCAAAAGCTAATAGAAACAGGAGAGCGAGAGCGGTAAGTTGACTTCTTAACTCCATGATGATGAAAGATTCTAAATACGTAAAACATTACACCTAGAAGATAAAGTAAATTCAACTCTAAATTCTTTAAATGCCTGCACATAAAAGTCTTACGTGTTATATAAAAGTGTTTTTAAAATGCCTCTTTAACAGTTTCATTTTAGAAAAGAAATGCCAGGGAAATAAAGGATGGGGTGATTGACTCATGAACTCCAAACTTTCTCTTATTCAGATATTTTGTGTTGTAATGCCGTTGGTTTATGTAAGAATCATCATTCCATGTAATTTGTTGCAGCTAAATCTTGTTAYTGCCTGATAAGTAGAATGAAGCGAAATTTTCCTTTTTGCTTTTAAGTTTTTCTTGTATTTCTAGCTCTTCTCTTATCAGGTGTTGTAATACACAGTAGAATACATAGATCATACAGTAGAATACATAATCACAGTAGAATACATAAGTCATTGTAGAGATCCCAATAAAGGCAAACGAGTATATTGCCCAATATTTTTGGCCTTAGTTGTCTTTTCAGTCTGGTATATTTACATTGTATTTGCATATCACTAGAATGCTTATGACATTTTTCTCCTAATCCTTTCACTGTGCTTGTAACACCATGCACCAAAAGCTGTATTTCCTTATTTTATAAAGTCTTSTATGAGAAACATTTTTTCCCTGGGTTAAGGTATAGCCTTGTACTTGGTGTAACCTTTTGTAGCCTGACATGGTGTCTCTGCTCTACATCTTTCCTTGGTGACCAAGGTTTCCTTGGAGATAGCACAGAGCTTCAGCAAAGCAAGCAATTTCTTGAAGTGRTATTGAGATCTATTTTATCCTAATTTACGGGTAGGAAGGGTTTTATCAGGATGTCAAAAGCTGTCTTATAAACAGGTTTTATGAGAGCTGTACTATGATCAGAGGCAGAGCACTTGGATTTCTTGAATTGAGAAATATCCAAARCCAGCCAATTTCACCTGTATTCTTACTCTGCTTTTTGTCATCAGTTCATCTACCTTCTACACAATTCACTGAGTAAAAGGGATTAGACCTACACAGTTCAGCCTCTTGCCTCCTTTCATTCATAAAAGCAGGGTTTTGCTTGAGTTATTTAAGATAGTACAAGATAAGCAGGCTTGCTAGCTCATGGRTAAAAGGGTAAAAGATATTAAAGTTATTTATCGTATCTTACTTTATTTTTCCCTCTTTTATTAGTACTAATTTTCACTTTTTTAGTAGCTTTCAATATTCTATTTTGATTTATGTAGTATATATTTCATTTTGATAGGTTGTGTCTTCTCTGTTAGTGCCTGAATCCTTGTTGCTTAAGCTTGCATGGCTAGCCATGCTTAGGAAGAAAAGRTATAGGATCCTTTCATTTTCACTAAGATGAGGTAATATTTAACTGGGGAGAGGAACTTGCAGTTGAGTAGTGCGGAATTCTTTCAGAAAGGTAAGGGGTTTTACTTATTTTGAAGACCTGGTATCAGGTGAAATGCTCCAATTTATGCTCCAATGCATACATCTGCTGCCAGAGTGGACTCAGTTAGCTCAAGTAATTCAATGGCTTCTGCTGTTTTTTTTCTGTGGCTGCAGCACCAACACYGTTTGAAGCAATTCTGTGTGTTAGCTTCTGAGGCACCAGATCCTCATAGTCAACATGGTAAACTGAAATTGGAACTCATTTGGCTTTGGATTCACCTGATGTTCTGCCATTTCTGCTGCTGGTCTGGGAGTTCTTGAGTAGTAATTGTAGTCTTAACTTTCACACTGGAGCATATTTAAGATGTCAGGAATGTCTGCTGTTCTAACAAGTTGTATATTGTCTTTAACAGCCTTAAAGAGTTGCTGAGAGCCAAGTTAATTGAATGTGGCTGGAAGGATCAGTTGAAGGCACATTGCAAAGGTAACTGTGGTCAAATAACTAATATCYTATGTAATCAACTGAGACTCTGGCCAAATAATAATCTCAGGTGAAGGCTTTACTGCTACTTTAAACAAGACCTGGGCAAGAGAAAAATATTCTTGGCAACTGGATTTGTGTGCAAGAGAGCATCATGCTAACTTGGCAAAAAAGTCTGTAAAAACTCTGATCTGAACCTTATTAAGCTTTTCAGAAAAGTATAGAAATTGATTCCCTAAATACTCATGATGGTACAGCTTTTTGTTTTGAGACTGGTAACTTGCTGCAGGAGAAGTGGTATGCAACTAAGAAACTTTGAACTTGGAGAACTTTGTTATCTGCATATGGGAGGGAAAGAAGTGTACTCTTTCTGAATATAATTCTTGAAATTAAGGTCATCTCCTTAGAAGAGAGAAAACAAGCAGATGCATGTCTGAATACCCAAATCTTTACCTTTGAGTTAAGTGTTTGCATTGCTGCAATTCAGTGACTTGTGAATTGTATTAAACTGTTATAAATAGTAYTTAAGCATCCAGGGATGTTGCTGCATGATGCAACTTGCTTAAAGCAAATAGCAAATCCCTTGAACTTTTGCTTACATTCTGCTTTTGTCTGTTGTGCCTGGAAACTAAATATTCCCCTACGAAGTTGTATTTCTATGGTAGGGCTTAGTGTGTTAAATTGTTTTCATAGGCTGGTTTGCAGAGAAGCCTGAAAAAATCCATGTTTGCTGCTTATGGCACTGCCAGAGATTATCCATTTCAGTAGTACAGAAAACAAGAGGGGTGTTTATCTGCCTTCTCAACCACACAGTTTATACTCTGCTGTAGTAAAGTTACGGAAAATTATTTGGTTTACCTTAGTACTTTGAACTGTAACTGCAGCTGCTAAGACTGAAAAAGTGTAAGTTTTGTCTGTTTTAAGAGCCTAATAACCTCCAAAAGGAAGGACAGAGAGACATGGAGCTCCTAGAACAGATCCARCAGAGGGTGACAAAGATYAATAAAAGATCAGAACATCTCTTATATGAGGAAAGGCTTAGGGAGCTGTGCCTGTTCAGCCTTGAGAAGAGATGACTRATGACAGACCTCATCAATGTCTGTCAGTATCTGAAGGGAGTGTGTCAGAGGATGGCTYCAKGCTCTTCTTGGTGGTGCCAAGCAATAGGACAAGAGGCAAMAAGCAAAAACTCAGGAAGTTCCACCTGAACATGAGGAAGGACTTTCAAAGTGACATGAACTRGAACAGATTGCCCAGAGAGGTTGTGGAGTCTCCCTCAMTGGAGATRCTCAAGAATGATCTGGATGCAATCTTGTGCAATGCGTTCTGGGATKACCCTGCTTGAGCAAAGAAGTTGGACCAGATGAGCCACTGTGGTMCCTTTCAACCTGACCCATTCTGTGATCTAGGGGGTGGGASTAGGGCTGGGCTTGTTGGGTTTTGAAGGATTTTTAGTTTGGTTTTTGTTCTTTTACTGAGATGGGGGTTTTGTACGGGTTTTTTGTTTTGGGGTATTTTGGTACCTCGTTCTAAAGCTTTTTGCCATTATGGATTAGGACCAATATCTGAGCAATCAATCTGAGGATTAATTTCGGGGAATTAATTCAGACAAGAAAAAGAGTTTGTGGATAGTTCATATGATGTCAGTTCACAAAACATATTTAGTGTCTTGGGGACTGACACAGAGTTAAAAACATTTATGTTTAAACAGTATTTTAGGTTTGTGCTACTGAATTGAGATTACWTCTCAGCTTTGACTTCTGCATCTTTCAGTAGTGTGCGAGGTACTATAAGTAAGCAGTTTTTAAATACTGATGTRTATTGATAATAGCCTTTATCTTGCTATAGTTGTATTCCTTTCTCTCTGACATACATTTTGACTTGGCTGAAGTATGTACAGAAATTTTGTTTAAACCATTTGGAAGAATGTTAAGGATTTACTGTCTATGCTCTTCCTTGTTGTATGTTATGAAGTCCTTTTCCAGTTGCATTTTCTTACTACTTTGTAAATAATATGTTTGAAGAGATAAGTGAGCCAAAAACTRTATTTAGGTCCCATTCTACTTCATATGCTCCCGTGACTATGTAGGCAGGTTTTGTCTCTTAATCACCACCACAGGTTTTGTCCTCTAACGAGTGGACTAAAAGACTTAAAATAYTGGTCTTTGTCTTCCCCAGACGTTATTAAAGAAAAAGGATTAGAGCATGTTACTGTTGATGATTTGGTGGCAGAAATCACTCCCAAAGGCAGAGGTAAGAAAAGGCAAATGTCTRTGTAGTAGTGTATCAATAAACACACCTACCTCTCTCTACTTCATTAATATTTTGAAAGCAGCATTATGAACTTGGCTTTGTTGGATTCAAGGAAAAATGTTAATAACTTAATATCAACTACAAACAAAATGTTAATATCTTAATATTAACTACAAATAAAACATGTGGATTTGTATTCTGTTAGCAGCCWWTAGATTAGTTTTGCAGATTACWTTATTTAGTCATGTCTATATCTTTATAATTGACTTAATGGTCCTAAGTTGTGTATGAAACACAGATGTTTTAAAATTCAAAATCTTTTAAGATGGAAAATCAGAACTAACAGTTCTAGCACAATGGGAAGGGGAAGAGTAAAGGACATAGCATACAGATAAAAAAAAATTATTCACTTAAGGAAACAGCAGTCCTCTTTATATTGTCCCTCTTGGGCTCTCTAGCAGACTTTGATGTTACTGGTAGAAACCTCATTAAGTTCTAAATAAAGCAGGCCTTCAAAATAATTTGCTGGTGACCCTTACTCAGAGGCCAGGATTTTTTGAGATTTTTTGGTCTGAAATTTGTGAAGAAAAAGATAAGATAATTACACTTGTTCAGGTGATTATATCCTKCTTACTGTTGAATAATCCTTTTCTTCAAACTTTTCAATTTGCTGGACTATGAATAGGCAACAAAAACCTACCAGTAACAACATCGTTTTCAATAGACCTCAGTTGTGTCTACTTAAAATGGGAAAAATATAGATGTGCTATATGAAAATCAAGTAGTTTGAGTTACTTTACATATTAACAGAATTGCAAGAACAATGAAAGAATAGAAGCACCTGTTGTAAAACTTCGGTATTAGACTACTTTATTTTGGTCTTTTTTAACTCCAAGCTTTCTTATTTGTATTTCAGCCTTGGTACCAGACAGTGTAAAGAAAGAACTCTTGCAAAGAATAAGAACCTTCCTTGCTCAGCATGCTAGTCTTTAACTTTGACATTCATCTGGAATACAGTGTTTCTGTATTACATCAGTCATGTCGGGATTGGAATGCAGTTTACMTACTTAAGGATGGAAAATCATTAATTTTTCTTTGCACTGCATCRATTTCTTAAACTTGGTGTTATTTTAATAAAAAATTTTGTGGACTCATGGTTCTAAGGTTCTTTTCTCTCTCAGTGGACTGTAATGTGGTGTCACTTGTTACAGTTTTTAATAATCCATAACTTTATTTAGTTGTGGAACCTTGGAAAGATTTACAAAGAAGAAGCACGATCAACAAGTATGTGACCAGAAATGCCATAAGGGGTAAAAAAGTGTGGAAAATGGGATCTGACACGCTGCTGAGCATATCCTTTCTGATTTTCCCAGAGTAAGCAGGAAAAAGTTAAGACTACATTAAACTATTGGTGACACTCCTTTTGTACTTGTTTTCTAGAGCAAGAATTGTTTGAAGTCTCTGACATGGGTTGCAAGTATTTACTCAGCAATTTGTGAGAGGTTGAATTCTTTAAAAAAAGGCAGTTGTATCTTTCATCAATAGTTTTTTTTGCATGTACTTTGAGTTGCTATTCTAATTCACAACAACCACTTTTTTGAGCTTTCCCCATTTTTTTCATGTGGATCTTCGGGGCCTTTTGACATTGAAGTACAGTTCAATAATTTGCCACTGTCAGTTGCTTAAAATGATATATTTTAAATGCTTGGATGTGGAACTATATGACACCAGCCAGGTCTATAAATAGCTGCAAAAATAAATTGGATAAATAGAGAGAATCAGGAAAGGGGCTTTGAAGTGAGAATGTTTAATTTTTCCCAGCTTRTATTTGAGGTGTCTAATAGGCTATGAAGTGGAGAAGCATAAGCAGAAACTGAAGGAGCAACTGGATACTGCTGTGACTCGGTGGCTACTGTGAAAAATTAATTGACTCAACATAATATGCATACTCCTAATTAGAAGAATACTGTAAAAACTRTCACTTGGAAAGTAATTCCTGTGCSAATGAGTTGTGCTGTTCCATCATTGCTGTGAGCTGCCAGCTGAGGAGCCGCTTAAGGGCACCCGCGCCGCACGCGTGGGGAGGGTGATGGCAGCTCCCGTTCCAGTCCAGCCGCTCTGCTGCTGCCCCATCCCTCGGCCTTTAGGGAGAGAATTGCGGTGCTGTGGCACAGCGCACAGGGAGTGCTCCCCTCGCTGCCTGCTCGCTGGGACCGGCTGCACTCAGCCCAGAGCACCCCTGCCCGGGGCTGGGCACAGCGACAGCGACAGCAGCAGTGCCAGGCTGGGAGAGCTCCAGTGGCTGCTCAGACAGGGGAACAGATGTGACAGAAGTCTGGCAACAGCCAAAGGTAAAGTTTGGCTTCAGACAGGRGTTGGTATAAGCAGAACACTACCAACATCAACGGGACAAGACGTAAACTGGTCATGAACACTTTTTGTCTACACAAAGTTCCTGGTAAGACTATAACAACACTGGGGCCAGGATCATGGATCCGTTGCAGATATTCCTCCTGAGGGCCTTGTCTGTACTGTTTTAAATCTACCTTCATGTGAGTTTGAGCATATTTGCTGTATGTCATTGCCTCTATTCTGTTACATAATGGTGGAAGTCAGAAGAAAATTGTTTTTCACTTCAAGATACATTTTGGTTTTTTTAAATGTGTTTTTGCATTCAGTATGTATCATGGATTGAACCCAGCTGGTGACTCAGCCCCGCACGGCTGGTCATTCACTCCCCCCAATACCTGGTGGGATGGGGAAGATAACTGGAAGAGTAAAAATTAGAAAATTCATGGGTTGAAATAAAGAGAGTTTATTGGGAAAGCAAAAGCCATGCACACAAGTAAAGCAAAACAAGGRATTCATTCACCACTTCCCACTGGCAGGCTGGTACTCAGATTCTTCCAGGAAAGTAGGGCTCCATTCTGCCTAAGTAACTATGGAAGACAAATGCCACCACTCCAAATATCCCTGCCCCCCTGTCCTYCTCACCCCAGCTTTATGTGCTGAGCATGTCCCTGTCATCAGTTGGGATCAGCTGTCTTGGATGGGTCTTGTCCCAACYCCTTGTGCACCCCCTAGCCCTCTCACTGGTGGAGCAGAGTGAGAAAGAGAAAAGGCCTTGATGCTGTGTAAGCACTGCTTAGTAATAATGACAATACCACCATCTTAACACTGTTTTGAACACAAATCAAAAACACAGCCCCCTAACAGCTACTATGAAGAATATTAACTGTATCCCAGCCAAACCAGCACAGTATGTTAATTCAATGTAACTTTATTTGCCTTATGTTCTATCTGAATTGCATAAATGTATGAGTTTTTGATTTTCAGCTTGATTTACCCAATGCTAATAATTGATGGAGTACAGAATGTTTCTTCACACAGTCTAGCACAATATATGCTACCTGAGTGTGTTTTATATMTGTAAAGGCTGTAAAATACCATCTGTAGTTTGTTCTTACAGGTCTTTGCTGATGTTTTTGATATTTTGCACAACACTTTAAAAGTCTTTGCTTAATGAAAGGCTGCAGCATGTCATGGGCACACAATTAAYTTTCTCCAGAGCYRCCAYTTGATTGCCCTCACTGAAGTGGGAGAGGGCCAGATTTAAGGTATTCATACAGTGAACTATGAACACTTCTTGTCTGATCTGTAAACATTTGAGCTTCTCCCTGGAACATGRCAGTTGAAATGCAGCTGCTGTAAGTGCAGTGTAGTCCTCCCCAGGCARCTCATACTTGGCACAGAGTAACGATTGAAGGATGTACACATTTTCAGAAAACTGTGCTGCCCAATCTGAATTTAAAGGCTTGACAACAAGCTCTTTCACAGGCTGCCAAAAGAAAGCTGTAAAGTTCTGCCCAGACTGGCATTCAGAGATGGAGAAGGAAGAGGAGAGTGACTGCATTCCAGAAATACACCAGTGGCTGACCACCAGTCTTAGGGTAGCACTGGCTGTTCTTCCATGTGAGCAGCCCAACGCCACTTGTTCCCAGTGTGAGTTCTGTTAATCACACCAGTGCAGCCTCCATTCAGTAGCCAGGCAAAGAGCATGTTGGACAGCATGTACAGATCCAAATTACACTAGAGTGTAATAGTCAGAGGTATCCTGATGGATCTTCAGAGAGTAAAGTTAGATTTGTRGTGATATCAGCAATGAGAGATGGTTTCTTACTGCAGGTTTATTCTCAGATGCACAGGCTGGCTTGTTTTGCAAACTGTTCTCTGCACAGTCTCAGTTTCTACTTGTTTGTTTCAGTATTGAAAACAGTAACATTTAGGATTCAGAGGTTGTTTTTTTCACACACTGAATAATACAATGATCTGTGCTTTTAAAGGTTCCWTACCTCTAGCACATACAGTCAGATAGATGCATTAACCAATTTTTCTTCAAAATATCCACATTTTCAATGTCATAAAATGCATTGATTCCTTACAAAGGCAGACAGTACTCAGAACTAAACAGCCATGAAGTGAAAATTCAGGATTGATGTCAACTACCACAACTGTGGGCATATACTTCTTTTAGCTGGCCCAGTGCATATAAATTCCAGTGGCTGGTTCAGCTCCATCTTTTCGTAGACAAGTCTACAGTTTGTAAACAGACAGTGAAATTGAAATAATGGGTTGGGTAACAGCTGGAATAAATTGGTATAGCTCTGGAGATGCACTAATCCAAATTCTATGTGACAGCAAATTGAATAGTTCTGCTGTCAATKAAAGGTCAATAGAAAAAAAGTTAGCTTAGCCTATCCCTTTGTCAGGCCCTGAGGGGTTTGAAATGCATGAACTGAAATTTGTTTGATTCTAATTTGTTTGATTATTATTCCCCCCATGAATATTTCTCTATATTGAMACAGTCCAGTCAAAAAATGTTACCATTTTTTGGTGACATCAGTGACATCACCAAGAAAAGAAACCAGTGACATCACCAAGGAATTTTGCTGGGATGTCAAACTTTTACTCACATCTTAGATAGAATGATTTTGCTATCATAGGTTTTTCCTTTTTTTTTTTTTTTTTTTTTTTTTTGGGGGGGGGGGGAATGTTATTTTTCTTATTTTCTCCTGATTCTTTTTTATTTTTGTTTACTGCCATAATGTTTCAGTATGGCCCTATATCACTTGGTGAACAACTATGTCTGAAGTCCATTTAAATCGAGTAGGATTCCATCAGGGCTATTACAAAATATTTGCTGCTTCTCATTTCTCTCTGGAAGGTCCTCTCAGGTAAGAGCTCTGCACTATCTTGTCCATGTTATTATTATCTCATGGAATACGTTTAATTGTAGCAATTGCAGCACCTTGAGAGTTTGGCTTTAACTCAGTGATTGAGTTTTCACTGGAGCAATGAAAAATAGCTATTGTTTCTACCTGCTGGGTCTCTTTGGCTTTATTTAAATTTCAAAATATTTGCAATTGAAATAAGAGTTGTGTTCTACTTGGCCTGTTTTTCTCAGCTATTCATTTTCCAAAAGAAACAGCTGTGGCTGCAGAGCCAAATGTGTAATGACTGGCACTCAAAATGAGGAAAACCAAATTCCTTTCCTCATAAATAATTTATATTTCACCACCTTAGTGTAATAAATAGGTTAATCAGAATTCTGCTTGGAATAAGAAAAGGCCTAATCTCACTTTAGTGTATTTCACATTTACCATGATGCTTTCCATCTGAACAGTATTATTCTTAAATATGTTTTTTATGTTTACCTTATAACTGGTGAAGAGATTTAGTAACAGATCATTAAAAATGTCCCTCTAAGAAATCTCTGCTAATTTCTATTTGTTGGAGTCACTAGGCAAGAGGTATCCAGTCTTTCTATCATTGATCCTGAGGTAAAGTATAAATTTGCTGTTGATAAAATCTGTGTCTGGCAGCCTGTGGATGAGCACTGACAAGGGCAGAATAACCTGGCCTCTTCTGCTGGCTGGCTCTCATCCACTGTCAGCAGATAAAATCAATGTAAGTGTTTGGGTTTTGCATCTACTGCACAGGGCAAAACCAACACAATTCCCTGGAAAGCAATGACACTGGAAATCATAGTGAAAAATGCAGMATCTGCTTCCATGGGTTCTTTGAATACATATGAGCAGAGATGAGCATAACACTGATCCTAGCTTTGTGTGCTACATTGGTGAGTCTGATGCTCAACTCGCAATTTTGAACAGAAGTAGGAAAAAAYGGAGTACTGAAAGAGAAAATTTTTGAGGGATAGCACTGCTAAGCTAGGTTTGAAAAACCTCCCAGTGTTATTCTATTGAAAAGAAAGCTGATACAAAATATGGTTGTGATGTGTCATAATCTTCTCAGGGAGAAAAAAGGAAACAAAGGAAACTTYAACAGAGAAAGGATTAAAGAGTAGACAAAAATAGAAATCAGACAAATTCAAATTTAAAAGTCCAACTGCTTAATCACTAGAACAAACTATGAAGTATGGTGGATCTTTCATTTTTCAATGCTTTCCTGAATACAACATGCCTTTAAGAGAGARCTGCTTTAGTTCAGACTTAATCAAACTTAAAAAGTTAATCAAAACTCTGGGAATACATTACTCACCTATGCATGCTCCCTGGAGCTGGCAGCAGTCACTCAGTTTCTTCCAGARGAGAAAGGAAAGCCAGAATAAGCACTTTACACAAGGAGAAATGCTGCTTAGTTGAACAGAAGTTGTTGGCCCCAAACACAAGTGTAGCTGGGTAGAATGTAATGTCCTTGGAAGCTACAGTGGAAGAAGTAAAAGTTAAGCGTTACAAAATCTTTAAAAGTCTTTGCTTAATGAAAGGCTGCAGCGTGTCATGGGCACACAATTAACTTTCTCCAGAGCCACCACTTGATTGCCCTCACTGAAGTTGAGTTGTTAAGCTTACATTTCAAAATACCTGTTGACATATATTTTGCAGGAGGAGTTTCATGAAATAGTCAATGGCCAGAAGAGAATAGTTCTTCCTTCGACGAATAAATATCAGAAAGATCTAAGCCTGGCTTCAGCCTACTGGCTGCTATAATGATAAATATAACTTAAAATGCTTCCTCACTATGGTGAAGTGAACAGGAAAATTTGATGGTCACAGAATKACARAATCAGGTTAGTTGGAARGGATCCACAAAGATCATCRAGTTGAAWGCCCAGCCTTACACAGGACCATCCYCAAGAGTCACACCCTGTGCCCAAGAGCATTGTCCAAATGCTTCTTGGACTCTGTCAGGCTGGGGCYGTGACAACTTCCCTGTGGAGCTGTTCCAGTGCCCAACCACCCTCTAGGGGAAGAACTTTTTCCTGATATCCAACCTAAACCTCCCCTGGCACAACTTCAGGCCATTCCCTTGGGTCCTGTCACTGAGCACCACAGAGAAGGGATCAGTGCCTGCCCTTCCTCCTCCCCTCATGAGGGACTTGTATAATGAAGGAAAAAAACGTATTTATTTTACTTCCTCATAGCCCTTCTTTGATTGCTCTCTCCTTTAGACTGTATCTATGTGAGATTACACAGTTACATTCAAAATGAGCCGTTGTTTATTTTCCCTCGTCAAAACTGGGATCTAGATTTCCCAGTCCAAATTTTACTGAGACAGTAAGGTTTATGTRAAGCTGGCATTGCTTTTAGACAAATTTTGGGAACTCAGCATTTCCAATGGCCACTTGGTCTTGGCACGCAGGTGTTCAGATAACAATTCAAAGTGAAGTTTTTGGGCTATAACASAGGTCTTTTTTCTGAATTGATTTGTTTTAAAATGGGGAAACAGAAGATTTTTTTTCCTATTATTTTCTTAACTTCAGAATAATAATTCTTGAAATTAGACAATTTGATCTGGAAAAGGGTATGAATTAAAGGAAATTTCATTTTTTAAATTCGTAGAAATTCTGCTAACAAACGCTGAAGTACAAAATAACAAAGAAGTGCTTCATTATTCTCTCCCCTCAAAAACCAACCAACCAACCAACCAACCAAAAAACAACTATAGGAAGAAAATACTTTGCTTTCCTAAATGCTTTTTCCAAATTTCATGACCTTATGTTTCCATGCTATGCCCTCTCTCTCCTGTTTCCTGCAAAAAATATATTTGCAGGCATGCACACACAAACATATCCATGTAGATAAGTATTTTATAAAGCAACATGCTAGATGCTCAAGTATTTAGAGGATTTGAATTCAAATGCTAACATGTGAATGCTAGAACTTAGGATCCAGCTTCTAATATCTTGAACTTAAGGCATTTTTTTTCCTTATAGTAACAAAAGAAACGTTGTGTGTGTAAGTCAAGCAAGATCACTTAATGGCTGCATATGTCAGGATGGAAAGGAAGACATTCTACTTAGTAATGAGGTGATGAATTAGCTGTACAAAAAGGAGGTCCTGTTATGCTCTCATAAWTTTGTAGTTAAGAAATATGAGTATTATTGCAGGGAAAAGCAAAACGGGATTTGGGACCCACTCCTACCTTCTATTTTGCATATTAACTCATCACATTAAATACAGAAAAACCCTAGGAAAAAGGAGCTGATGTGGTCAGCAGAAAGAAGAACCCAGGATAGCCTCTTAAGGAAATTACTCAACATTAGGCTAAAATCCCACATTCTTCGTCATCTCTAAGTTCTTTACAACACTGAAAAATCCAACCTGCCTGTTTCAACCTAGGTGGGGATTCCTCCAGGCTGACTGGGGGTTCTGTCCTGCAAAAGGTSCTGTCAGCTGGCCAGGCTCCAGTGTGAAGGTCAGCGCACAGAGAGAGATGCTTAAAGGAGACAGAACTCCTGAAACATCTCAGGGGAGCAACGAAACTCCCCAGTCCAGCAGAAGACCAAACGTGGACAGTTGCCTCAGATCAGGGAGATATTCTTTGGCCTCTCTTGACCACTGCTTCCAAAAAAAAGCTACTTGGAGTGTGCTCCATTTCAAATTTATGATTATTATTTTTAATATATTACATATATATATTATATGCTTGCTAAAGCTAAAGTTTGTTGAATTTTCCTACAAAGGCTTCTTACCAAGATCATTGGTCTGGAATTTTCCTCTACAAGGTATATGAAGCCTTAGTGGGAATAAGGGAAGGAATTTAAGATATGCTGTCAGAGGCAGAGGARAGTACAGCTTCAGCCAGGAAGACCTTTAAAGAGACAAGGGGTTTTTTGTGACTTCTTACTTGGCTACTTACCTGGGTCAGATTTTCACACAGGCTAGGATACACATTTGTGTAAACTTGAACAAATTCTTTAGACAATACTTAGACAATACTTAAATACTTTAGACAATACCCAAAATAGATGCTCAGGAATACTACAAAGGAATAGAAAATGTGTATTAAAAGGGAACTGTCTCTTCTCATCCAGAGATTCAAGATGATTTAGTGATTAAATTTGTAGCAGCAGTATAGAAAATGACTTCTGAATTTTCAGTAAAAACCTGCAATTTTTCTGTGGTTAGAACTAAGAAAACTCTGCTTTGACCAGAATCAAACACTCGTTGAAGGTAAAATTTCTTCTGCAAACATAAAACTAGAATTACTACACAATTCAGGAAGACTGTGATTGAAGAAAGGTACTCAGTTAAATATCTATTTGTACCTTTAATAAATTACTTAACAGTGAGAGAACAAACAAATAAATCAAGGACATATCCCACAAGAGGGAGAATTCATACTGAAAGAGAGACTGTATCCCTTTTACAGACAGAATGAGGTTATTAAGTAGAAACAGGCATGTATCAGGATGATGGAACCATCAATCTTTGAAGTGATGGAAATTGCTATAGATGTAAAGGAAGTGACATTAGYACACTTGCAAATTGTCAGGTAATGTGATTTAATATGTTTAAGTCTTAGTATCTATAAAGGAAAAACATTAATTTAAGAAATACAGTTCTCCAACAAACTTGATTAGTTTACTGTAGCATTACTGCATTCAATGTGGCAATGAAATATCCAAGATTTCAGGAGACCGCTTTAGGAAAATCAACTGACCCAAAGGAATCCACATTTAAAACTTCAAAGCTGAGGTTTAATGACATTTTTGAACAGAGAAGTATTTATCCCTGTGAACATTTCTTTTAGAAATTAAGATATGTGTGTTTATATTATTACTAATTTTGAAACTGCATAATTATGTTTTTAGAGAAGACAGTTATTTCCATTAGTGGTCAGCCAATGTCCAGCATTTCTTCATTAATGCAACAGCCACACACAGGTCTGTTGTGCCTTTAGGAGGATAGTGTGGGCAGCCTCTCTGGCAGTTTTTGTATTAAGTGTAGGTGTTTAAATGCTTATGTTAAAATACTTCCTTCTCACTGTGGCATATTCCCAACTGAACATAGACTGCAATGTCAAAACCTAACTGTGTTCTCAAAAGAAATGTAACTGTCTGTCTTCACAATTTGACCTTTCCCTGGGTGTCATGGTTGCAGTTTTGCTTTTTCTGTGTTAATGCAAACAAAGATTATTTTTCAGTTTCTACTTCAGATAGAAAGTTATACTGAAAGATGTAACTCTGCTACACAAATGGTTTTGAAAAGGTTTTTAAATTAAAACCAGCATTACATATGAATTTCTCTAATTGAAGACTGGTTCTAAAGGCATAAGGGTGTCAATCCTCTCTCTCCAAGGAGAGCATAGGAGTGCCGTCCTTAAGCTTGGCCACAATTATGYCCTGACTTGCTATGGACTCTACTGATCTTGGACCAGCGCAGACTCACTGCTCTGTCCTCAGACCTTCCTCATCACCAGAAACCTCCTGGTAATCTGGACTCTGAGCTGTCCTCAGACCACCCTGCTCATGTCCTGGCTGACAGKTCCTTGCCCCATGGCCAGCCATGGTGTTTAACTCCTTGTCCCTTTGGGACCTGCTTCCTGCTGCAGAGCTGGAAACGCAGTCACAGTGTTTGTGGATAGGGAAAAACGGAAATGACGGAACTCCGTCTGATACCAGCACCTCTTCATAAAAGCCATCCTATCATCCATCTCCTCACTACCCGACACAGGTATGGGACACAGCAGCTGAATAAAACCAGCGGCACAACAGGAAATCTGTATGGGACGATATTTAAAGAGCACACAAAGAACCGAATGCTACGGATTGGAGCTGAAAGGAGTGCTGTACTAGTGCTGYTCTAGAACTGACTAGGGAGAAAGGGACAAACACCACTTTACCTCACCTACCGAATGTAAGACAACTAGAGGTTTATACAGAGCTCTASAATACCCTATATTAGATCACTTAACCAGTCATTAAAATGGACAAGTACTTAGTGAACAAACTGGAACACTGGAGCTGCACCTGTCAGAAGCAACTTCAGCGATGTTYTTTTTTTTTAGCAACACCCAAATTTACAGCTCAGCAGCCTGTCAAGCACAGAGGAACACCTTTATTGCCACGTGTGCAGCAACCCGACACGGTTAAAGTCCAACGCCTTTTCATCGCAGTATCCCGGACGGACAAAGACCCGGCTGTGATCCTCCCTGCCCCCCGGCGCCGTGGCCGCGGGAAGAAGGCGGGCGGGGGAGGGCACAGGCTGCTAGCGGAGCGGGCCGGGGCAGCCCGGCACAGCCGAGCCCCAGCCCCAAGCCTTCCGCGGCCACGAGTGCCCACAGCCCGGGAGAGCAGCGGGAGAGCAGCGGGAGAGCAGCGGGAGAGCAGCGGAGGCGGCGCGGCCGGAAGGGGCGGGCGCGTCTCCCGGGTGACGGGGCCGAGATGGCGGCGTGCGAGGCGGCGGCGGAGCGGCGTGTGCCCGGCTCTGGATGAGGGGCGGCCGGAGGCTGCGGGAGCGGCCGCCTCGGCCCCTGGAGCCCCGCGACCCCCGGCGAGGCCTCCCCCGCGGGGCAGGTGAGCGGGGAGGGTCGGTTCCTGCGCCGCCGGGTGCCGCTTCCGTGTTGCTGGGCAGGGGCCCGGCCTCGATTCCTTCCCGCCCGGGGCAGAGCCGCCCCGCCCGCGCGTTCTCCCGCGGCAGCATCCCCGCTCCGCTCCGCTCCGCTCCGTGCTCGGGGCGCCCCGGCCCTGCAGCGCTGCCGCCGCCACTCGGCCCTCGCTCGGCGGGGCTGCTCGGCCGGCCCGGGAGCGCCAGGCCCGCGGCCTCTGCCGGCCCGGGCCCTTCCCGGCGAAGAGCGGCGGATCTCAGGGGCTGGGGAGAGCATGAAGTGGMGGAGCAGTAGATAGGCAGCGTTTGGGGACAGGACTTGGCACTCTGTGGGAAAGGGAGAGGACACGCGTCCTGTCAGAGCTGGCGCTGGGACGGCATTGCTTGGGGTTACCTAYTTTGAAGTTTACGCTGACCGGCAAATTTCATAATACGCAGTGTGGAGGTTTCTTAGYACACTTTTAAAGACTTAAAAGACTTCAGCAGCTCACAGAAAAATTGAGTGCTACCATGTGGCTTCGGTGCTGTCTCTAATAGCTTCACTGGTCAGTGCAATGGTAGGGTGCTGTTTTTTTGGTCATGAATTCACAGTATAATTCACATAAAAATGCCTGAATTGCATATCTAATGAAAAATAGTATAGCTTGCTGCTTTGTAGCCCTCTGGAAATACAGATGTGCACCTTAGAGATTTCTTTAGGCCGTGTTATACTGTACATTGTTTGTAAGTGGCTGGTTCTTGTCAAGAGAGCAGGTATTGCAAGATAATTTTGTGGTGGTAACAATGAGTGTTAATTTGTTGTCTCAGGCATTCCATGTAGTTACAGAAAACTTAGGTCCAGGATGACAGCTAAGGACTGGAACAGAACTGGGGTCTCTTGAACTCTGGTTCTGTGTCTGAGAACTTCAGTGAAGTTAGTTACATGAATTAGTGCATTGTGTAAAAGATTTGTTTCAATGGTGAATGAAATTACAGTGTAGTATTGTAAGATTGCATTACTTCAAAACGTGTTCTGTGTGCAGGTTTTCAGAAGACAGTGGCATATATTGGTAAGGAATTGTCMAAGAATAACTTGTTGGTCAGTGGACATAAACTTTCTGTTTTAACTAATGTTGCCTTGAAGAGTAGAACTTATTCTAATTCAGAAAAGAAGGCTTCAGGRGTCCACATTAATAAGTTTGGAGTTACATTCAGTTTCTTAGAGAGGAAGGCGTGAGATGTGGTATTACTATAGAAGTTTTATGGCTCTGGGAGTTTTAAAAACATATTTAAAACTCTGTATGTTGTATATCAAGAGTGTTTGGTGTCTAGAAATAACACAGGARTCTACATCAGTCACCAATTTTTGCTGCCTTTGGTTAGACAAACGTACTGTCTTGACTTTTGGTATTTTCTGCAGCTTTTGATAGTTCCTCTTTCTGGATTTGATTGTCTTGGATGACTTTACTCTGCCTATGATTTATGTGAGTGGGCTGTCTCCTGTCCCAGCTACCTCAACTGCCTAGWTAGAGCATTTGCACTGAAAGTTGGAACGTTAGGGTTGAAATTACAGTGCCTTTACAAACATCCCACAACTACTTGCCTATAATTAGAGGAGATGCCTGCTAATCTTCCTTTTGGATTCTGCTCTTCTCTCTAATGCCATAATAGCATGGCTTCAGGGTACAGTCATGCTGCCATTTAATGTGTCTATTTATCAAACTCAGTGGTTGAGACAGGGGATGTTTTTCACTCCGTGCACAAGTGTTCCTAATACTATGTTTCTGTATAAAGTGATGAAAAAAAACAACCAACCAAAGAAAAACCAAACAGAAATCAACCAAGAAGAGGGGAGTAACACTTCTCATTAGGCTACAGAGTCATGGATTCTGTCTTTGAAATGCAGGAGGTGCTGGTTRTGTCTTTCAGTGCCTGACTGAAAGATGTTCTTGAATCATTACATTGCCCTTTTAAATATACCGCGTGTCTTTGTACACCTTGTAACTATTTGGATGAGGGATTGTGTGCTTGAAAACAAGTTTTTTAAGCCTTATCAACTAATCTTCATAAAATTCCATCTCTCTGTAAACCTACTTGCTCATCCATACAGTAGATGTGGCCATTCTACTTTTGTAAAATTTTATACAAAATAAACTTTTAAGAAATCTTATACCAGTGAAACTTCTCTAGGTTTTTGTCAGCTATTGTAGTGACAATACAAAAGCACCACTGAACCAGTATGGAGGGTTGGTGYTGACAAATGTAAATATTCAAGATCATGTTAGTCTTTTGTACCAGGAAATTACCTTCTTGTTTTGCTTTAGAAGGGTGAACCTTTTTTTGTGGCTCCTTATGTAAATTAGAGGGCAGCCTTTCAGTTTCAGGCAAGTTATTTTAGACATCATCGTTGGTTATTTATCTAGCTGTGTGTAATATGGGCTAAGGTCACTGATTACAAGGTGTGTTCATTTTTACATTCCAGAGTCACAAGTAAGCTGATGTGAAAAAAAAAATGTAATCAATTCACAAGACACTGGTAATACAAGGTGGAAATTGTATTTCAAATATGATAATATCTAAAGAAAGCTGCACAGTACMAATCARCTGGCATTGTAGAGGATCGGAGGAGAGCAGGATAGAGCCTCTATAATGACTGTATTGCATCTTTTTCACTGACAGTAAAATATGAGTTCACTAGGAGAAAACAAGTTTCCAAAATAATTGTAGTGCCACAGAGTGACTTTATTTTAGAATTGGCTCTGTGTCTAGAAGTCCTGTTTAAGTGGTATTTGTAGGTACAGTTAGATATGAAAGAGGAAGTGTGTCTCCAGGTGCCAATGTGYYCATTGCACARTGATGAACAGTGAGAGTCTTGCTTRTTKCACCATAGTTGATTAACCAGTCTGTCCAAGGGTGGACTAACTACACTGGCTACTGTCAGTGAATTCAGAGGTGCCAGGAGTTCTAATGAGGCTACTGTTGCAAGCTATAGGCAATGTTGTTCAATAAAGTTCTGTACTTTCCCTCCCTTCATTCTATTTCCTTTATAGAGCCATAAAACGGTTAAGTTGCCTCATTCTTGACTTGGCTCTAGTGTTTAACATCTCATGGCTACTGTCTTTTAATCCTTTCTGTGCTCATCTTCCATGTGAACACCTGCTGTGACTTTTTTACCAACTTGAAGCAGCATATGAGCTCTACAAGTCAATCTCCAGCTAAATTTGGTGTCTGTTACAAATTGGTTGAGTTGACCAGTAGTATTAAATTCRTTAGGATTCATGTCTTGATTTATTTCCTTGATATCTGTTATAATGGTAGTTCTTTTGACACTAAGTCTGATAAATGTAATACTTTAGAAGCAATTTCAGTAGTGAGAGGAGAAAATCTCTATCCCATTTTATAAATGGGAAGCTGAGGTGCAAGGCGTGATATGCAGAAGGTTGTATCAGCATGACAGACAACTCCTAACAGATATTCTGAATTTTAGTCCAGTGTTTCACGTTTCCCTCTTATCTGTTAAGAAATGTTTTAGGATTTTTAATGTAGCACTGCAATTTTGTGTTATGTCTCTATCATCGTCTGTCAAAATTAACTACTGTTACAGTTTTGGGATTGTTTATCAAGGAAAGGCTTAAGAGAAGAAAAGGAAGACAGAATATTGTGGCCTTCCATTTATCATTACACTGTGCAGTATTTTTTTCCCATGAGAAAGAGAAGATACATGGCTGTGCTTCCTTCCTGCGTCTGAGAGATGGACAAGAAAAGGATGAATTGCTAGCTTCACTTAGCAATTCTAGTATAATGGTATCAGGTGAATTAAGTTTGTAGTGAACTGAAAAAATTAGGGTTTTATTGTACATCTGTATTCATACAACTACTTCAGAATATAAAATTATTTACCTTTGAGAAATTTAATTARCTTAAAAAAACTCCAAAACACAAAKCCAACCCCCAAAGGCATCAAACAAAAGTCAAAACCTTTAGCTAACCTTTAACTTTYCACGTAGTGCTGTTCCTAGAGTAGCAATGCATGTTTCAATCGCTGTTTCAGACACGGGGAAATGCGTGACTTGTCCTTACCTTGAGACAATAATTGGTTCAAAATTTTAAACAGCTTTTAGCATCTTGCTAGAATTAATGAAATTTTCCCAATTAAGTTAAGCTCTGTACACTATGAAGTGTCACATAGACAGAGTTTTGTCAACAATATGCTATCCGCCAGCCATAGTAGTACTAGCATTCACCTTTAAAAGGAACTTTCCTCAGTGTACCTAGTTTTGAGTCTGCTATATATGATATGAAGTAGTAACTTTTGAGGTAATGCTGTTCCTAGAGCAACAAGTCCAGGCTTTGAAGGGCCTAGTTCTAACATAGCTGAAATGAAATGCAGCTCTGTCAAAAGTATGTTAAGTGGTTGTGTGTCTCATAACTCTGAAGTCTTTGCCTGATCCATGGGAAGTGGAGAGGTGGAAGTTATCTGATTCAAAAAGGGGAATGATGATAGCTGTTGAACTCTGCCAGATGGGCTTACTGGAAATGTAGTTACTCATGTATGAGAATGACCTGGGAAATGGATTAGCTTCTGGTGGTTAATTCTTGTCAACAGTGGACTTCACAAGTCTGCTTGCTCTGCAAGCCAGAGTTCTTATGGATTCTGTTTTTTTCATTTAGGTTTCTATTGATAACTCAATACGATTTGATATATGAAAAAATGAATTAAGTTGAAAACTGGGCTGACTTATATATGTGCATATATATATATATATATTTGTAACTGACATACTTGAACATTGTTTGGTTTTAATTTTTCACTTAGTAATCTTTCTGGTTCCTTATCTTTAGACATAAATTATATTGAGTCTGCAAAAGGTTTTGGTGGCTTCCAAAACAAACTTTTCAGTCAATAATTAGAGCTTTTWAAAAAAAATTTAGGATCTGTGTGTACTGTCCAGTGTGGCAGTTAGCCTGAACAGGATCAAAGAGCTTAACTCTTTCTAATTGAGTACTATTCTACCTACTCCTTCCCTCCTGCCCCTCAAGCTGATAGAAGAGTGAATTCTGGTAGAGTGGAGTGAGCTTCTAAATGAGCTTCCTTTCAGAAAAGATGTACCTTTATTCTCATTTCAGCAGGTCATATGCTCTTCATGCCTCAAATCCCAGGTATATAACTTCTAGCTGGCTCTACTAAAAATAACATTTTCTCACACCAGTTCAGTGTTAGTTTGCAATATTTTCTTTTAGAATAGAGAACGTTCCATCTATTACTATCCACACTTCTTTCACTAACTTCCATTATTTCCAAATCATTCAAATTCTTGACTGGTGCATTCTTCTGTCATCTAGATATTGGCAACATTGCTCATTCTCGAAGGTAAGGAAGTGCTTGAGCATAATATGAAATGRTCCAGTCTTTTAAACTGAAAGCTAAATGTGTTTGTTGGACAATGTCTGTTCTTGCCTCTTTGTGGGAACTGACTGCTTCCTATTTCTGTTACGATGAAGAGCAATCCAAACTTGTATAAAGTTCTCTACATTTTTAAGTCTCCCATGAAATGAAATGAGACAACTCAAATGTTGAGGTAGAGGTGATACATGTTCTGTGAAGCCTTTCTCCTGAGCTACAGCTTGATAGTGCAGTCTGTAATTTGGTGGTTACTTATTGACTTAAGTCTTCCATTTTGCAGTAAAAGGCCTTTTTGTTTAATAGCTCCCTTTATGATTTTTCAGTAGTAGAAAGTCCTGTTCTGGACAATATGTGAAGCAATATTTCTGCAATATTTCCAGAACTACGGTGTTTAGTAGTAGTTACATTATCTAGCAAATGAGCTAGATAAAAAGAATTCTATGCTCCATGAAGCTCACAAATCCCATTATGTACCTTTTTAATAAAATCCTCAGGACAGTATTGGAGCAGCCTACCTAATGATCCACCTTCCTGACTCTTCCTAACTTAAAGCCTGGAATATAAAAAGTGATTTAAATGCCATAGCATATTTGAAATCAAGCTGTCCTTCCATGGAATACTCATGGCCTGAGGAAAATGTCACAGGGCTGCCTTCTCTTCTCACCAGGAGGTATGTTAAAATTGCAACAGAAAATGTTGTTACAAGTGTAGATGTATATAATGAAAAGCTGTTTGTGAAGCCTAACCTCTTGTTCTTTATTCTGAAATGTTCACCTGCAGAAGAGAAAGTTCTTGAATTACAGCAGATTATTCTGAGTCAGCCTGTAGCTCTTTGAGGTGGTATGTTGGAATGATAWGATATGCTGAGCATAAATTCTCTACATCATCAAATTGTCACTGAAAAACTAACTGCCACCAGGAGTTGCTTCAGCCAAAGATGAATGTTTTCCTGGCTGTGTTTGCTGTCATGATCCAGTCAAGCATAGCAGACATAGGAATACTAATGGCTCTGTGGGTTAGCTGGTGCAATAATGCACATAGGATGAACAGCCTTTCTTCAATGATGATTTTTCAGTGAGACTAGTTCTAAAATAAACAATGTTTGTTCTTGTCATACATTTCCATTAAAATGGAAGGTAAATGTAAACAGCCAATTTTGGGATTTCATTWAATGACTAAATTTATAATTTGTATATATAAGACATGCTTAGGCAAGAAGAGTTTCTCTGTGATGGTTATTGTGTTTTGCACTGCCGGTGTTCACTGCTACTGGTAGTGTCTGAAACAGATCAACTGCACAGGCACTGCAAATGATTGCCTGCACTTCSCCTTTAGAAGTGTCTTTACCTGTGACTATACATGTGATTTTGTACTGTTTCTTTAAAGGCCACATATATTTAGATACTTGTATTATTTAYGTCATTGAAATATCCTGATAGTAGGCAGATAGCATCTTTGCTCCGGATACCTGCTCTCTTTTCTTGCATTAATATGGTTTTATGGAATGCTCCTTGTTTAGCAGCAACTAAGGTAATTGCCTTTAAGTACTRTATGAAGATGTATAATCCTCTGCATCTAACTTTTTTCTGTTGCAGGAAGGGTTTCTCACCATGGCCATAACACAGTTTCGACTCTTTAAAGTCTGTACTTGCCTGGCAGCAGTGCTTTCTTTCATTAAAAAGTTAATATGCAGGTAAACATGTCTTATTTGATTTGGTTACCTATTCTTTTTCAGTTTTTCAGTTACAGGTTCTTGCACTTCTTCCCTTCTCCCAGTACCCACCACTTCTACCAGTTCTAATTTTACTAATTGCCAATCAATCAAGACAGATGAAAACTAAATCAAATTAATTACTTAATTTGCATATTTGTCCAGAGTTCCAGAAGTCTGTGTAGTGTATTTGTGAGCATATTTTGTTGTATGATAGCTGAATGAAGTTCTGTAAACAGTTATGACAGGGTTTTAAAATGGCTTTTAAAACTACTCCATGTCAAACTTGAAGAAAAGCTGTGCTAGGCATTTTCTAAAAATACTTGGCAGGTGATACTTTGTGCTTTAAGAGATTCAGTTAATGGGAGCATCCACTCTGTCATCAATCATTCAGTAGGATTTCAGTATAAACGTAAACAATTCTCATCCTTTTTGTCAAAAAACAGTAGCTTAAGCCTTCAGATTCTTCTGCCTGTTGAAGATTCTTTCAAAAGTTTGGAGGACAATGATTGAAGATTGAAGTCCAAGAGAACAGCTTTTTTTTAATGAATAGTGACTTATTTTTTACACTCCTTTAAGTCATATGTGGTGTTGTTTTTAATTGTAGACCATGAATGCTACACTTAAAAGCATTCTAAAAACCTTCAAGAGTTATGGATGTGAAGTAGTCGAGTTCAGTAATATAGTAGCAGAGTACCTGAGGCAGATMTTCTTGGCATTGTGCTGTCATATGAACTACTGTCCTTCCTGCCATTTTTGCAGCATGTTGTTTATACAAACAAATAGCAGTCTAGAGAAATGTATTCTCTTTTTATGTATGATGACAGCTACTTTGCAAGTGAGGTCAAAGCATACGCAGAATTTGTGGTAGACACAAAATAACTTTATTTCCTTTTCACTTTTATTTATTCCAAGAGGAAGCTCTCAACTTGTTGGTAAATTCTTTACAGATCTAGTGAAACTTTAAAAAATACGTTTTAATGCTGCATACAATTATATAGATATCAACCTTAGTTCTGTAATTTGAATTCCAAATTAAATTAAGAATACTTGCTGTTCAAGTTAAAAGTCAAAACACTGAGTTGATATTAACTTCTATATTATGTGGACCCTTTGTTTCTCTAAGTATAAAGGTATTTTTAATAAACAAAATTGTTTTGTAAGTGTAATGACACATATATATATCTATAAAATACACACAGTATTTTTATCCTTTTTTTTCAAATTCTGAATAAACTGTAATCTTCAAATGAGCTAAGAAACCGTTTCAAGTACAAAAARTAGAAAACTCTTTGGTGAATAACAATTAATTGAAGAAACGAAAATTTGAAAACTTTCAYGTAAGCAAGTCCCTGGATCAGATTAATTCATACCACTAACTACAGATGTTTCTTCTGTTTACTGTCAGCTGCAAAGTGTAGCTTGATAAATTTTGTTTTCCWGTAGTGCACCTTTGCATACGACTACGCCTAATAACTAGCAAATATGATTCAATTGAATGTGCATTTTAGTTCAATGGAGATGAGCTAGTACTTAGATTATATAGTTTACGTTAGGTTTTCATTTAAACAAGTGCCCGTAGAGATTTGSAACTTTCTAGGCAGATATAGCTTACATATATTACTAATCCTTTCTTTAGTTAAATCTCTTCTTGATGAAGCAGCTTTCCYGAATCCAGTTTTCAGGAAATGAAAGGTGTAAGTACAAAAAGAGATGAAACTTCATTCTGTTTAAAATCTCTAGTTATCTCCAGCTGAGAAATCGGGATGCTGCTTATTAGTGAGGAGAAACAAAGGCRAAAATTCTTGAGGCATTTGGCATTCAGAGCAGTGATCAGTATCTAATGGTGGCTRTGGAGCAGCTGTTCCTGTAAGCATCTGGTTCCCTCCCTAGAACTGGAGATATATAGCCATCCTCAGTGCTCCTCTGTGTACCATATTTTTTCCTACCTTGTATGACAAAAGCTGTTTCCTTCCTACCTTCACCTTTGTWACTGTAACCATTTTGACTTGATGTTTATTACATCACTTGCTGGAGTCTTCTGAATCATGTAAAGAAAGTACAGAGGTGATGACTTACAATGGTATTAAAGGTGTGTATGTTGTCCAGCTCTGAAGGAGGATGTTTCTAAGCTTGGATTTTCTTTAGAGATGTCAAGTAAATCTTATCATCCATAAGTCTCAAATGTGATTGAGGGAACAGTGTTTTCACCTTCCTTTACCCTAAACTCTGTTGCTTTTCAACTTAAAACGACCAGTTTGTAAAAGGAGCAGTTTGTAAAGGGGCTAGAGTTAATGAAATGAAACTTTGATGATAGCACCTGAACTTTCCTGAGGAAGAATCTATTTGGTCTAAAGTAGAAAAAATGTATCTAGTCACCTTCATGCAGCAGAGGTGATAAAACAAGCAATTCAGGTAATCAGAGCTGATAGCGTGTTCTCTAATACTAAAACTAATGGATCGAAACTAGAAATTGAAATTTCCCAGTTCTATTCTCAAGTTTTCYAGTTTTATTTCCAAACTGCGTAAGGTCAATTACATGATTGCTTTTTTACAGGAGCTTACATTCCTTGGGGAAAGCATGAGTGTGAGCCTGATTTGCATTCTGTTGTGTTGTAAGGTGTTAAAATACAGTGAATGTCAGCTAAGAATATTTTCATTAATATTCTGATCTTTGAACGCTGTCATTAAGTAAATATCTAGGTGGTTTACTTGCAATGCATAAGTGTTGTTTTCAACTAAAATTATTTTGTATAGTTGCTGAAATGCATTAACTCATGCATGCATGAGTATTCTTTAAGTAGAASCAGGAATAGAACAAAAGCTGTTGACTTGCATAATCTTGTACTACCTYTGTTTAGACTTTGAAAGAAAAAGAGCTTTAGAGAGGCTTTCAAATCAAGCACCTCAGAAAGCTGTTAGACACAGCTTAAAATTTAAGACAGAAAAATTCTCATCTTACAGTAGAAATGGTTCTTTGGCAAATACAGATCACTAGTGCTTGCTTCATAAGCATTGACAACCTAAAAACTGTAATTGATTTATGCAAATGAGTTAGTCCATTTTCATATTTCTCAGAAGTATTTCTCCTCTATTTCACTGCWATTAGAAAAGGAAATTGCATTTTGAAATTTTTGTGAACACCACTTTAAATTCATGATGAAAGTCCTTTGCTTAGCAGACTTTTGCTGGCAGTAGTTAATGCAAAGGTAACTGAAGCACTAAATGTTAAGCCATGACTATTTTCAGTAGTGCTGTTCTCAGACTTCCTTTTTGTTTTTTTTAAACTTAGTGCTCATGTTTTCAGAGCTTGGAGGAATCCTACATTTTTCTTTCAGGTCTGGAAGAGGGCGAAAGTTAAGTGGAGACCAAATAACTTTGCCAACCACAGTGGATTATTCATCTGTTCCTAAACAGGTAATTGTTAAAGTGGTAGGTGGCTTGATAGATAATCCCTTAACAGGATGATTATACAAGTCCTACAACAGGATTGGTTTATAGCCAAGAAAGATATAATACTATTCTATATGCTATATAGTATTAAGTATATATCTTAGCAACATAAGAAAAGACAAGTTTTACCTGCAGATARTATTAATGTGTACCATATACTTATATTCAGCCTGAAGTAGAAGACTGGTCTTCRTGGGATGAAGATGCACCTACAAGTGTGAAGATTGAAGGTGGCAATGGTAATGTGGCWGCTCAGCAAAATTCTTTGGAACAAACAGAACCTGATTATTTCAAAGATATGACACCAACTATAAGAAAAACTCAAAAAGTAAGTATTGCACTTTCAACTATACTTATGGGGGGGTTCTTTGCTTTGAAATATGCTATGAGCAAATAGGTAACTTATAGAAGGTGCTGTTGGTAAATAAGAATAGATGCTGGTGCATAGTTTAACATGTCCAGTGTTAAGATCTTTGAGATCTTAATAGGCTTCATGTTATTGGAAACTTAAAAATAGTTTCATTGTCTAAAAGTTCTTGGACGTATAATGGGAGAACCCTTTACTCACTTGAATTCTGAAAGTGAAACACTGCACTAAGATGCTTGTGCTCATATCTATATTTGAACAGAGACATTCCATRTCTTTCTCTGCTGAATTCTGAGGGAGCAGCCCTGCTGTTTCAGAAAACAAGGTTACTTTTTTCACCAAGTTATATTGGGGAGRCTGGAATTAGGGAATTGATATTTCAAAATAGCTTGCTCTTCAAATACCCATTTTTACTATGGAGACAGGACAGGCAGGAGTATCAACATTGTAAATAAATGCTRATTGAAATCTGGTGATTGCAAGTTTTGTTTTTATGTGCAGATTTTTCAGCTGGGTACTTACAGGTCTTTGAATCAATTGGAAAACCTCGCAAGTACTGTAACAGGTTACTAGAGAAGTTGTTCAGCCTCCATCTCTGGAAGTTTTTTAAGCTCCAAGTGGATAAGCCCAAAGTACTTTCATCAGCCTCAAGAGTGCTTTGAGGAGATTGCAAACTTCTTGAGGCCCTTCCAGTGGGAATCTTCCTGTAGTTCTGTGGGCTGAAGGTGACACTGGTGTCAATTTTCTGTGCATTCAGGATCTGCAGTATTTTGTGGACTAAATTCTTCTAAGGATTTTGATCTCACAAAATCTGAGGGGCAGAAGAGGACTGGGAGAGTAGGATTTCTTCTTTAWATATACCAACATTTTTTGCCTAATAGAATGAGCTTCAGTTTCAGAACAAATCTGGAGAATAGTGCATGCTGTTTGAATACTGTATACTGGGTTTAGTTTAAATGTATCTCTAGGGATGACTGCAGGTGCTGTAAAGAACATCCCTGTTAACTTAGCCTAGTTAACACTATTCAGTATGAATTTGTGTTTGTGTTTCCACTGATTGTCTCTATGCAAACCCTGAGATTTGAGGCAGAGTCTACTCATGTTGCCATTCATCTATACTCATCAGACAGTCTGTCATTGCTAAATAACATTGTCTGGTCCTGTTTCTTGCATTGGTACTAGCATTTGTGCAGTCAGTGGAACTGTAGATCTGCAGCAGAGACTCAAAGTGGGCTAAATGAAGTTCGTGACTTGAGGTCAAGATGCGTGAAGGATACGTGCTCTCAGCAGCTGTTTTGTGAAAAGCACTAGTGTATGTTTTTCAGTCAAACCAGTACAGAGTTTTACTAGTTAATGTTGACAGAGAATTTGCAGCTATTGGAACTGCACAGATACGCTATTGGAGTAGCTGAGAGAGTACAACTGTAGACAACACTGTCCTCAGAAGTAGAACCTTAAAGTGACCTGTCACAGAAGCAGGAGTTCTCCAAGAAATATATCTCATAATTGGTAGCTTTTATGAATACTGGGAGATATGGCTACTTTATCTGTGATTCTTTCTTGATACAGTCATAGGTTTCCATGTGACTGAAGAAAAAGCTAGTKGGGGGAGGAGGAGTTATTGTTCTTTGCATTTAGCATCTTCCACTTACCAGTTCATTTGGCTGTGCAGCTTGCAGAACCTGACCAGGTTTGAGGCACAGTGAAGTGTTGTGTAGCTGAACCTTCACAGGCACAGTTACATGATCACCAAGAAATCTGTGCAGTGCTTTGATTTACCACTTTTTGTTCCCTTTTTTTTAATATTTTCAGATAGTTATTAAAAAACGAGAGCCTTTAAATTTTGGGATTCCAGAGGGAAACACAGGATTCTCTAGCAGATTAGCAGCTACACAAGATATTCCTTTTATTCACCAATCTGTAAGTATTCTCTAAGTATTCATCTTGTATTTGTCAGTTATATGATATTCTGTAGGGGAAGGAATAGTCTGCGTAAGGTCTCCATCGTGGGGAGTAAGAGGAATAGTTGTGGAATAATTTAAATTGTTTTAAAATTGAGTGAAGAATGAAGTAGTCCAATAWGTTCTGCTGAGAAAATTGGCAGATCAATGACAAAAAGGTTAGAATATTCCATATACTTACATGCTTGCAAATCTGCTAAAGCAGTGAACCGTAGGATTTTTTTATTTTTCACAGTAAGTTACTAACAAAAGAGTAGAAGGCTTTTTTTGAAAGCCTCTTAGTTAACGTTTACTTTATTGTCTTGGACCCATTTTAAACCTTCTGCTTCTCCCTTCCTTTCTGTAGGGATTGTAATGTAACAGTCTCCTAATTTTTGCCCCTTAGCCTTTGAAAAAAAATTGTCCAGTTACCTAACAGCCTGGTCAGTTAATGGGAGAGGCCCTCCCTCCCTTGCCTTTTGCCTTAATAGTGCTTCCCCTTTGATGAACATTGTGCACAAAAGGGTACAGGCAGGAGGCAATACCGAATGGTCATACCACCTCTTTKTACTGTCCATTATGAAATAGGTCAGGAAAGGACTTTCCGTGAGTAAAAGTGTCACTTAACTGATATTGGACATAAAAACACGTGGAGGTATATGTTGATTTGTCCATGCAACCTCCAGAAATCTTTTACGCTATCGATTCATTTAATCTGCTCAGTTTATCTTCCCCTTGCTAAAAATGCGCTCCACTACTTCCTTCCTGCCTTTGTCCAAAACACCCTTTGACAACTGAAAAAACTCAGTATTAGAGCAAGGAAGAAACCATAGACAATAAGCTGAGAAGCACTGCTATATCTCAAATACTTCTCTAAGTCTGAAGCTTTAAGGTTAAAAATAAATAGGTTAAAAATAAATGTTAAGGAACTTCACTGTCATCCAAGAGCCACTCTGGAAGTCACACACTAGAGTTTTATCTAATTTTTCCAAGTGCTTAACAATTCTGTTCTGTTTCAGCCTGAACTGGGAGACCTGGAGACTTGGCAAGAAAATACTAATGCCTGGGAAGAAGAGGAAGATGCTGCTTGGCAGGCAGAAGAAGTTCTTAGGTAATTGAAATTAATATAACACCATGTAAACGTTTTACATGTAAAAGAATCACATTTGTTTTTTTTAATACCTTTCTGGTAAGTGCCAAGAATTGTTAAATACCTCTTAAGACAAATTCCTTTTTATGCATCTAATCTCTGTTTAACTGATACTCAGCAGAAGACATTTTGGATCKAATTAATTTAGTAGATGAGATAGTAGGGGAAATTGACAATCACTGGAACATTGGAACAACACATTAACACATSCAGGCAGGCACTAAAAAAGCCCCACCCCAACAGTGCCCCACCATGCCTAACAATTTATTATGTTCAGATCATGTTTCAGTTTGWATAAGTGAAAAACCACTCRATGTCCTTATAGAAAGTATYATAACCACGTGCTTAAGTGAAAAATAGTTCAGAATAGAAGGTGAAGTGATAAGTATATGCCTGGAATCCCGTAGGAGCTAAGCTTTTCTAGCTAATTTAACAAAACTAGCTGATAAGGCTGTATGTAAAATCAGTCTTGCACAAAGGTAGTGTGAATAGTTCAGCTATTCAGTTTGTGTTCTTCTTTTTCCTTTTAAGAATACATACAAAGAGTATGGAGGGTAGAGATGCAAATTGAGTTTAAGTTAATCATAYACAATGATTTGAACTGGCAGTGACTTATGGTTTTATCAATCTTTTACTTCTTGCTACATCATCAGGTAACCAGCCTCAGATAGCTTCCTAGGCTGTTCTTATTTTACTGATGAAATCACAAGTGCAGGACTTCCATGGTCCAATAGTGATGATATGAGATGAACTCATGATATATTAAAAAAGAATTCTAAGGAAAATAGATATTTTTAAAAAAATATATTTAAATGTTTTGAAAAATTTACATTAGAATAAGACAAGAAGGATGCACATTTTCAATGCGCTAATCATAATTAGGATGGATTCCGTTTATTATCTCTGTCAGTCTTGCTTTGCAACAGCTTACTTAATGTGAATAAGGGTTGTAATGCAAATATTTTTGTAAGCTTAATCGGTAATCTGTGTGTAGGCTCTGATCAATACCTTGTCTAGTTTTGTTTCTTTTTAAACTTCGTTACTGTTTCAGGTCTTATACCGAAGTACAATCTTTGTGATAGGAATTATGTGCTTTTGGGCTGTTTTTGTTCCAAGGATAGTACTTTTTCTTGTAAAGAATATCAGTACACTCAGTAAGATCTTCAACAGCTAAAGTGCAGTCTGCTGAGACTTAAATGAAAGACAGTGAAAATACTGATTTTTTTTTTTTTAACTGAGAAATGAAACAGCTACTTTTGCTGCTAGCTGCAGTGGCTGCATTGTACTTTACTTAACCCTTGCCACATTCCATTACAGATGCTTTTAGGACTATCAAAAGTAGCATTCAAACTTTCTGAAGCAGGGGTTTGTCATATACAAATTAGCTACTAAAATGATCTGGTRTATCTATATGCCAGTTTATTCTTAGATTTGTGCAGTGCATATTTYCAGGATGCCCAAAGGTATATTGTCTGCCAACTGCTAGGTTCATGCTCTAGAACACTTAGGAAGAGAGGTCTCTTACGTGGCAATAGCAGTGTGGTTTCCCAAAAGCTTAATTTTTCTAAGTGTCATGTTATTAGGATGGTTGAACCTATCCTAAAGATACCAGCCTTTCATCTTTGCTATGGAAAGGGTTCAACTCAAATGGTTATTTTTCATAGGATTTCTTTTTGGCCTCACTGTAAAGTATCAAACTAGTTGTTGTMGGAGGGATGTGTGTCTAAATATTTCCAGAGACAGAACATGATCAGAGCTCCAGCTGTCTCTGTGGCTTACCACTGACCAGCTATGGCTGGCTATTTCAATACAGCTGGTCATTGTGTAAGCWGTATCCCAGCTGCATGAAGTAAAATCTTTGTTTTATTCATGACACACAAATGACAATGTTTATCTGCAAATGAATGAAGTCACTGGCTGATCTTTAGCAAGATTGATAGAAGATGCCTACTGCAAGAAAAAGTAAACCCAGAAGATATCAGTGGTGTCTTTATCATCTGACATTTAGCATAAAATAAGTATAGTACTGGACAGGCCTGGCTCTGTTTCCAACAGACTGTAGTAAGGAAGTGGTATGGAATCTCATCTCAATGCTAGAAGTCTGCATTTTGRTCTACAAGATGTGAAGATCCTGTGGCCTCTCTGGTGACTTAGTGCTTAAGTGTAACACTTGAAAGAAGTATGTATAATATTTCAGACTGCCACATGGAGGATGGAGTCCCCCTAATCTTCCAGAGTGTTAATGCTGACTAGACTATTGGTGCTTTTTGAGAATTAAATTAGTGTGCAGAAAAAGTTAGGCTCTCCCTCAACCTGCTGTACCTGTTGGTATTCAGTAAGACTGATTTTTGTGTAGTAATGGAGTGCTGATCAACCACGCAAAAATGGGCTGTGTCCTGCTCAATAGCAGTGAAGACACTATCCTGTGGCCTTTCTGGTGACTTAATGTATAAGCATAGCAGTTGAAATAAGCACATATTATAAGTCAAATGCTCCCTGGAATCAAGGCATGCAGAAAGACAGTGCTGAGGAGTAGACTATTAGAGCCTGAGAAGTTCCTGTAGTCTCTTTTCCCCCTTTCTCCAGCAAGTTCTGGGCTGGGATGCACTGACATTTTCCAGTCAGTGATGAATTGTTATAGTGGTTGATAAACTGGATTTTCAGTTAACTTGAGTTAGTTGGAACYTAGTTTCTTCTGCAAATTTCAGGTTCCTCTCTGCAACTTTAGACTTTGTATTACCAACCAAGGGTTTTTTTCTAGTGGGACAAGTTAAGTTCACACATTTTTAGTTTATAGCAGCTACTTGTTTGTACTTTTGTTGGCCAGTTCCTGTCTCAAGTGAGGGGAAGGTCTCTCTCTGGGTGGAGCTGAATGCAGGTTCTCAGCCTGTAGAGGGCATGGAACCACCACTGTGCTCAGGAGCTCCGTGTCCTGCAGTTCGTCCCAGGGGAAGAAACGGGAGCTGCCATGATCCCTGCTTCAGAACTGCACATGAACAACAGCATTAACACCATGTGGCTTTTTGGAATTCTACTGTCTCCACATATTGGCTGCTATGTTTCTTCCCTTCTGCATCCATTCAAATATGTGGGGAATATAAAAAACTGCTACTGTAAAAATCACTACTGTAATGTGGCAAATCCTATTACTCTGCATATGCTAGTTAGCTGTCCAACTTTTAGGTGGAATGTACTGTAATGATARCAATCTCAAAAAACAAAAACCAAWCAAAACCACCAAACTGGCAAAAMCCCAAAACTTTTGAGCTGCTGCAGAAAGCATTAAATAGATTTTTCATTTTTGCTCTAGGCCTTATAACTCCTATCCTCTCACTCCGATTGCTTTACTCTGCATCTGTGAGAAGCTAGTGGCAAAATAGATTGCAGGATAATTGAACAAATATTAGTGCCCAAAACTAGATTGGATTAGGTTTGATATCAGGAGGAGGTGGTTTATCACTGGAACAGGCTCCCCARGGAAGTGGTCACAGCACCAAGCCTGCCAGAAGTGTTTAARCGACACTGTCAGGAACATGGTACGATTCATTTGGATGCAGGCCAGGAGTTGGACTTTGATAATCCTTGTGGGCTCCAATTCAGAATATTCTACAATTCTATATTAATCTGAAAAAAGGTCTTCAGCACAGTGAAAGAATACCTGTTCTGAGCCTAATGACAATAGACTGAAGCTCTGTTTTTATTATTTATAATAACCTCTATATTGACAGGAACTTAYGGTATGACCAGGCTGAAAATTGAGTGTGTGTTATTTTGCAAATAATGTTTCCTTTAATTACAGACAACAGAAGATAGCAGAAAGGGAAAAAAGAGCAGCAGAACAACAGCGAAAGAAAATGGAGAAAGAGGCACAAAGGCTAATGAAAAAGGAACAAAACAAAATTGGTGTAAAACTGTCCTAACAGAAACCAGACAACAATGGCAGTGCCAGTGGGAAGAGAATTTCAGCTCTACAACATAYGTATTGATATTGATTTAACTATTTATAGGACTTCAACACACTGCTTGGTTTCAATGCATTCTTCAGGTCATCTTGGAAGCCCGGACTTTCCCAAAACATCTTGAACTACTAGTACGTAGTTCTTAAAGGAGAAAAGCCCCACAGAAAATCATGCCTTGATGGAATGTTTCCTGCGATAGTTCTTTTCCAGCACCCTTCTTTGCAGCAAAAGTGATTGACAAGGATGTTGATTGAAAAACACTCTAAATGAACTGCTCAAACCTAGAGAAAAGAATGTAAATATTAAGTGGTGGGAAATCTACCTGTATTGTCTGTGCTTACCTGAAACATGTAATTAAACAAGTTTTAAAGAACCCTTTGCGTTCTGCCTGATCAAGAATGTCTGCTTTTACTTTTATCAAAATATTTGTAAACACTTGGGAGTTTTTCATGGGAGATCATATTGACCTGTGTAGCAGAAAATAACTTGTTATGGATGACCAGCAACTCAAAATGTGCTCCTGGTAGGTTATGGAACAGTAGAGCACAAATTACAGCTGAACACTAAAAATGGATTTCTTGTCAGTTTGTTGCTTGAAGCTTTCTGTGCTCCCATTTACATGTGACACTTCAATGACTACCACCAGTGGCATCACTACACAAGAGTGGTGCACCTTTCTGACAAAGGTTAGCATAAATGTAAGGGAGCATTTAAATCACTTACTTGTATTGGTAAACTTGTATTTCTACAGAAATTCTTATACTTCCTACATGTAGGAATCCTCACACCTTTTACTCATTGCATAGTTAGTGTCATGGAGAAAAAAAAGTCATGTCTTCTTGTTAATAAAGTAGTGTGAAAGTTGAGTTACAAGCACTTTCCAAACTCCATTTTTGGTACACTTACTGTATRTATTTACACTGTAATTACCCTGGTGAAGTGTGAATGGTAAATGTGCAATAGAAGGCAGCAATGCTTTAGTGAAGAAGTTTAATGTCTACTAAAAGGTGTATGGGAGGAGGGGGGGTCTGCGTGCTTCTTATGTCCAGCCCAGTGTTTCACTAAATGCTTWCCAGCTTCTGTTGTGTGGGTGCTATTGTCCCTGAATTCTTGGGTTGTATAGATTTACTACCTTGAGACAGAAAGTTGATGTCATCACATGAGACTTATTTCCTGTGCATCCAAGGGACAGTGAAGTTGTAAGAGCGTGACAAGAGGCAACAGGCAGAGACTGATGCAGAGGAAGTTCCACCTCAGCATGAGGAAGGACTTTTCTGTGCAGTGATGGAACAGCTTGCCCAGGGAGGCTGTGGAGTCTCCCTCACTGGAGATATTCAAGAACTGTCTGGATGCAATCTTGTGCAATGTGCTCTGGGATGACCCTGCTTCAGCAGGGAGGTTGAACCAGATGAGCCACTGTCATCCAACCTGATGGATTCTGTSATGGGTGGAGGTGAATCTCTGATGAAAAGTGGTCAGCATTTTCAGCAGCAGGGCATGTTGGGAACTTCTTTAGCTGAATTTTCAAGAAAGGCTTTTTTTGTTCCTGGGTTAGAAAGAAAATGCATAATGGGATTATGAACATGCATCCCCTCAGGCCGGGGAGGAGCTGACTTATTTCCTGTGCCTTAAGCCTGAATGCAAGCATTTTCTGTTTTACCCTTAGTGTATGAACTGCATGTCCTCTCCACCTGCGTGTTTTGAGACAAGACCTTCCACTGTGGTACAGGTCTGGATATGAGCATTTTCTAAACTCAGAAAAAAAGGATGGGAGTTTTTATTGAATTGTTTGGAGGCAGATGGTTCTCCCCTACCTCTACAGCACCGGTGGGATTCAGGTGAGATATGACAAAGACTAAAGGGTAATATTAGAGGGAAAAAAACTAAGCTGGTATGTTTGTAGTAACAATTGACATTCTCCATGGATTGTGGAACAAAAAGCAATCCCCCAAAGTCTGGGACTGGTGCATTATGGTACTTCAGGCATGTTCTAACAAAGGRCACCTTGAGCTGTCTATGTCCTTGCAGTGTGGAGAAGTAGGGGTGGAGGCTTGGAAGTGAGATGGGTTTTGGATAGAGATCAGAGCAAGGATTTCTACCAGGAATATGATGGGGATTCTGTCACTTCTTGCTGATCATAGTTAAATGCCTTTTGAGAGCTGAGCAGATTGAAAGATTCTTAAGGGCAGGAAGAAACTTTGACATTGTTTTGGTGTTAGCGTCTTAAATAGCACATTTTAAAACACTACTGCTAAATGGAACCTGCCCAAAACATGGTTATGAGTTGAGGTATTGGCATCTTAAACGTAAGTGTAGGTTTTTCCTGCWTTGTGGCTTCTTGCTGCAAAAGACACCCACATAATCACCTGTGAATTCATTTCCTAGAAGATCACTTTTTCCTCTGACTTATGGTCTATTTCACTGTCACTCAAAGATCACTTAAACAGTAGTGGCTTGTGAAAGAAAAATCCAACACTGGAATGAAGTCAGGTATAAATTACTGCTCTCTTGCCCCTCCATAGATACATTTTGACATAGGAATAAAATTTTCTGTAATGTGTTTCAATCCCAAGAAGAGATATTTAGGAATTATGAAATTCCATGGTTGTGTAAAATTTACATTAAACCCTCCAACTGGTAATTTTGGCCCTAGTGTCCTTATAATTTACAAGCTTTTCAAAGTGACCTTTGAGCAATATTCATTGCAGCGGTGTCACAAGGCAAGCCAGCTGGCTGCAGGCACCCAAGAAGGCAGGAGAGCACAAAACAGGAAGTTATTGCAGAACAAGCAAGATTTTCTCATGTCCATCTCTGTGAACTCCTTACTTCAAAGGATCTGTTAAGAGTTCTTGTCCTTAATGTAATGCTTAATGGAGTCTCTAGAATCGATTGCAAACACAAAATAATTCACAAGCCAGGCGTCATCAGGGACATGAAAGGTGTGCGAGTCACCTCTGCAACCATCGGTATCACGCTCTTAGATGTTGCAAATGTGCCCCACACATGGCCAATTATACTCCTCCCTTGTGAATTACTTGTAACTTCCTTCCCCAAAGCTGCAGAGCAATACATGGCACTGTCAGGCTTCAGTGGATCCCTTCGGCTCTGGSTTGCACAAGGAAATACTACACTTGTTTTGGTGAAGACAGGAGGCCAGTGAGGTTTAAATGGCCAGAGGTGGTGTTGAAAACTTGGGTGGAGCTTGTTGGGTAGCATTTCTGTGCTCTGATCTACCCATAGAGCTTAGGTTTTGGACATGGAGAATTCATGTTTTGATGGTCACAGTGTGCACACTGAAACTACATGACTGTCAGSTGGGCTAAACGARACCTGGGCCTCTGTTAAATGCCAGRAAGACTTCCACTGTTCTGGSATTTCAGTGCTGAGGMGTTCCAGGTTTCCAGCTGATTGCATTGGGTTAAAGATTAGGTCATTTGCCATTAACCATCTGTGAGTGCAGCAGCATGAGGCAGCAGAGAAGGTTGTGTGTGCAACTGCAGCCCGGCTGGAGCCTTTAATCAGCGTGGTYAGTGCTTACACTTGCAGCTGTACTCAGGTTTTCTGAGTAGAATTCTCCTGGAACAGTGGCCGATACAGTACCTCCCTCAGCTCAGCTGGGATGGGACATTTTTTTGTACTTTTCTACAGTAAAACACTCACACGTTTGACATTTCTATTATCATGCTTTACTGAACTTGTGATTATAAAGGTAATTTACAATAAAGCAATTAAATAAACAATAAGTTAAAACACAATACATTTATACATAGTGTTTCAAAGGGCTCAAAAGACCATCTGGTTCCAGTACATAAAGACTTTAAAACAACATTAAGGGTCAAAGTGTATCCACGCCTATACTTACCATTGTAACAAGTGTTAAGACTCCCAACAATGTACATTTTTGGTTACAGTCCCTGTATACGCACAAGACCAGTGAAATGCTCAAGCAATTGCACAATTGAGAAGAGCACTACACGAGACAGGCACAAACGATGTGCTGGAAGCTGCCTGGGGAATACGGGTTTTACTTCTAAATTGAATTGACACTTGGGACAACAAATGGAAAGCGCTAGCATGCTTTCTGGAGCACAGGTGTGATACCCTAAGGGAAGGTTAGTGCTGCCTAGAGAAATACCYCACCTTTCTCTGGTCAYTTGTTCCCCTGTGCATCTCACACTMCCCCTGAGCAAGTGCAAAGTGCTTGTACATTTGCTCAGTGAACCAGGRAGAGCGACTGAGCTGAATCCTAGCTCGCCAGTGGAACATGAAAGAGCACTAGGCTCTAATTCCTGATTTCCCTGGTCATGTTCACTGTGCARATGCACTGGCACCAGGAAGTCACCAGCACAGGGGTGGGACACGATGCCTGGGAGCAGAAGGACTATTTCTGTAAGCAGCAGCACTGTTAAAAACACCAGTTAAAAACATCCTGTGGAAGTGCAAGGTTCAGCTTTTTTTTTTTTCTTTTTATATTTTGAAACAAGGAACATATTTTTGAACTGATTTATAGTGCAAATCAAATAGTCAAAAGCAAATTATGGACTCTGCCAGAATATACAGTAACCTTTTATGATCTCTTTCATCCCTCTTTCTCTCTGCCTCAGCCACTTGGTGCCCAGGGACAGAGTAGAATTTAGGTTTTGATGTTGAAGGGTGTTCGGCGCAAAGAGTGCAGGGCCACCAGGCAGCAACCACGAAGCAGCGCTCCAATATTGTAAATAGGATCTGTTCCTCCTCTCTGAGTACTCAAAGCCCACACAATAGTTGGTACTACAGGGGCTGCTACAGCCAGAAGATCMCCGAGGAGACTGCTGCTCCAGTATCTCCTCTTTATTCCTGTATTGGCATACTCAAAGGCTTCATCATCATGAGTTTCTGTAAAATCAAGTTCTTTCATGAAACGGTTTTCATTAACACCGTGCTCCACCTTCCTGCATGGGGACTCCATAGGAGACAAAAGGATGGCAGAATTGGGATCACTAGGAGTTAAGTCCACTATGATACCAGAATCACTGAAGCTTCCGAGAGAAAATTCACCCAATTCCTTCAGTGAAGAAGGTGGGCTTAGAGGGCAGGTGTCTTGAGCTCTGAAGATGTTCTGAATGAGTTGCTCCACATCGACGCTGTACGGCACCACGTCAGTCTGGATGGCCTGTTCCACCGTCATGTTGCTGTTCTCTTCCTCCYGGCAATAAGTTAATTTTCCATCCAGAATGATTTCAAGCATCTCTTTATTTACAGCAGCACTGAAAGGAGCTGGATCACTCAGCTCAGAGGTTGTGGCCAAACTTTCTCCAGATGAGTCAGTGCCATTAGCTCTGTCCTCACTAAGAAGCAGCTCGCTGTCTGCCACCTCCTCCAGACCCTGGTCCTCTGTGATGGGGCTGTCTGGCATGGTGGCACACAACGCCAACAGCTTCTCCTCTGAGTCGCATGTGTATTCCAGGCACTGCTCATCCCTCATGGAGTGGTTCTGAGCCATCTCCATGCTCTGCAGCAAAGATTCCAGTTTCTTGTTTTGAATGTTTATGTCTATGAAGTATTTCTGAATTTTTTTGTCTTTCTCAGCCAAGCTGTTTTTCATGCTTTCAATAACCTGCTTGAGTTGTTTAATTTCACTTCTTGCTTCTTTTAAGGCCAGCTCTGCCTCCACACGATTGCACTCTTCTTCAATCCAGTCTTCCCTCATCCGTCCCAGCTGAGCTTTAAGCTCCTCTATTTCTGTTTCCCTGCAGCAAAAAAAAAAAAAAATGTTGTAACACTTCTGCCGACTGCTCAGTTCAAGTCAACGTGAGGCCTCTACCACACGGCAATGGCTCTGCTACAGAGATGCTCCAAAAAGGAAGCAAATTTCTCSAGGGGTCATTTGCAGCCACCTCTGAGAGCCAAGGCATGCCAGCGGATTGCTACTGGGTGTCACTGACCCCACCCCACAACCAGCAGCCTTGTGGGCAGTGCCACCATCCTGGACATTTTGAGGCACAAGCAGTGACCTCTAGGCCAGGTCTAACCAGTGCAGGGCTTAAAATCTCCCTTAGTGCCTCGCTCTGGAGGAAATGGGAAGCAGCTGCCTGGATGCATCCCCCRTGCCTGCCAGCAGCTTGTGACACACAGCCAGAGCCAGTGCTGGCCTCAGACAGCCAGGGAGCTCGGGGCTGCAGGCACATGGATGGCTTTTCCCTGCAGGGAAACAGAGGCTGCTGCAAGCACATGGGCAGCAAGTGGGGAGAAGGGACTCCTTTGTGAGCTCCAGACCCTGCAGAGGCAGAGCATGGGGTCCCTGGAACTCTCTTGGGGCTCCATTCAGCCCTTTGTGCCCCCTTGGGGTGTCTGTGCTGGAGAACCAGCACTCAGAGTCCAGTTTTAGTAAAAGAGAAGACATCTGCTGCTGTGTAATGCACATTGTCACTTCTTTGCTCAGCATCCATACAAAGGGCCATTGTGAAAAACTGAKGATATAAGCAACAAAAACACAAATGGGCACAATGGTTCGGGTATGAGCTTTTCTTTCACTGGGGAGAAGTGGGACATTTTCATCCTACATCACTGAGAAAGGTAGAACAGGACACTAAGGTAATACATGCTGGCAGGTAGAAAGTGTTGCATATATAAAATGTCTCAATCTAAATCAGACTCATAAAAAAGCTGTCCTTTTAAAGTATTCTGTTGTGAAAGTTCCAAAGAGGAAAAAGAGACAGCTACATCTATAAACTTGTTATGCATCCCTTTACTATGCTCTGAAACCTGTAATATTGAAAACAACCTAATCAGACTGATCATATTTTAGATTTCTTAATGGAAAATATTGATCAAGAAATGAGTAAAACCATTCAGGATTCCCACCCCTAAATGTTCCCAAATAAATCTTTCTGACTGATTTCTGAAGTTTAGTTTACCTTTCTTTAAGTTTGCTCTCAGATTCCTTCAGCTTGGTYTTCAAATGCCGTACTGCCACTTCCTTCTGCTGCAGAGGAGTCAAATACTGCTCTGGATTTTGTGGCTTAATGCTGTGATTGTCACCACAAGAATTGTATCTCCCCGACCGCCTGAAAAAAAACCCAAAACAAACCATYACATAACATCACTCTTACAGTTCTTAAGGCCTTGAAGAATGAAAAACATCCCATTGACTGATACATGCAAAGCTTGACTCATTTGGGGCTCCTCAGTGTCCACGTAAGTTACTTCCCCCAGTAAATCAAAGTACTTGAGGAAACAGCTGATTTGCAGCTATAATGCAAAATTTACTATTTATTGTACTTGGCTTCAGTTTCATTACATCAAATGAGGCTTTTAACTTTACAATACCTAGCCATCCCCTCACCCCAAATGTCTGGTGTGCCCAAGAGCAGGCAGGGCAGGGCAACCGTCTACAGACACAGCCARGAGAGACAGTGCAAAGACTGAGTTCAGTTCCACACATGAGTTATAAAGCTGAGCACATTGATATCCAGACTCATCCTGTCTAGCTTGGGGCGTGCGTTTGATATGCTTGTCTGGGAAAGAGGGAAACAGCAGCATGGTGGCAATTTATTCTCTGCAGCATGTRTCACATRCTCTGGCAGGTATCTGTGCTCTTTCCTGTACAGGAAACTGCACTCCTTAGGGAGGTGCCTGAGGCTAGGGGGGTGAATTTTCACCCAAGTGTATCATATTTCCTACACTACCCCATCTCACTCTCTCCAAAGTGAAAAGCGCCCTACAGCAAATGAACCTGTAAATCTTCATGAGAACCGATGGCATGAAAATGGCTGCCTGGGAGAATACCAACTGCAAACAGCTTTGACCTAAACTTGAATTTTACAGTGCTGAAACAATACAGCTTTTACACTGTCTGGTACACCTGTTGACTGTCAAACCACCTATAGAAGGCATCACCTTTGGCAAGGAGCCAGGTGACCTGCACAGCAGCTCCTGCAGCTGATCCCACACTGCAGTGCAGAGGCTGTCAATGCACTCAACACCAGGAGGCTGAAACACAGACTTGCCTCATCACTGGACTGCTGTCACTTCCTTTGTACGAGCCTGAGTTGCTGCTGCTGGCTGAAGAAGCYCTGTAACTCTGATGGATGTTAGCAGGACTCAGATGGTTTTTGCACAGTGTTGACACAGTGTCCTTTCCATGGGAAGCAGGTGGGCTGGCTCCAGACTTGTAGGATGAGGATCCATTATTCCGACCATAAGGGCCACGACTGCAGAAGAACCAAAATAGTGAAAGCATTATTCTCATCAGACAACACATTATATGTCTTATTTTACACACAAAGTTCTCTAAACAATGAACCAGAGAGATAACTGTGAGTGGCTGGAAATAAATAAAGTTCTGACATGATCAGCCACTGCATGTTCTTTCACTGACAGAGGGGCCCTCAGTCTGAATTAAGTGATCTAAGGAAATCTCAGCCATTTTACATTTCTCAGTACAGCACGGTTCCCAGTGACTCCATCAGATCATCCACRTTCCCTGAATCTCTGACTCTGTTAAGCAATGAGAGGCCTGTGGTCTGGACTAATGCCAAAAGAATCACACTCCAGCTTTCCCTGGCCAGGCCTGCAGAGTGGTGCCTGTGCATGGAGGGTTGCTGTAAGACTGCTTTCATGCTCCTCAGCAAGCAGCCTCAGGGATCACAGTGTGCAGGGAAAACAGATTTTGTTTGGACCACTGTTCTTTTCTGCCTTTGGCATACTGGTGCTTCATCTGTCATGGTCAGCTATTCATTCACTTAGATATAGYCTGAACCCCATGGAGAGCAGGCTGAAATAGTGTTAAAAGAGACAAAGGAAAGCACAGCCTTTTCTTTTTTCCTTTTAGTTTTTCTCATACATATCTACCTTTCTTTTCCCACTCTTTATTAAAGAATCTGTCAACTSTGTGTGCTTGAAAGCAATTGGTATCCTTGCTGCCTGACAGCTGCCCAAGGGCTGGAGTGCTCTGAGGACAGCTTCCAGGGATGGATCCCTCTCCTGCTCACTTGGTTTGCCATCCTGCTCAACTACACTGCTACCTTCATTATCCCATGGAAGTTGTTCTTCTAAATGGGAATGAAAGGGAAGGTTTAAAAAAATAAAATGAAACCGCACCCCCCTCAAAAAAAAATTCCACAACAACAAAAAAAAACCCCAAAAACCAAAAAAAAAACCCCAAAACAAAACCAAAACAACAACAACAACAAAAAAAACCACCAGAAAAAGGCGAACCCAGCCAGAAAAAGAGAAGGCTTGAATACAAAAATTTAAATACCACAGAACTATGAAGCAACATCTCTTCTTTAAATTGTTTCACTTATTTTTTTCCCTTCTCTGCAAATGGAACAGTTTATAAGGAACAGATGGTTGAGTGGCTGCTGTGAACCTTCATCACACTGCTGCGGTTTGGGTGATTTTATGATTATTTTACAATGAAGTACAGGACTGTGGTTTGTGACAACATTGAAGTATTTCTTAGCGAGTAAAGTCAAACAGTTAAAAAAGAACATATTGCAAAGGAGACATCTCTTTCCACTTCATRCAGTGTATCATCAACTCTGGTGTGCTGCAGAACTTGCACAGACTGTGCTTAGCATAGCAGTGCATCTGAAGGAGCCTTGTCACAGAGGACTTCTGCTCAATGAAGTATGTCAGTATGCTCTAGAGTTATATTAAAGTGCACAGTAGTATATGAAATCATACAGAATCTTACTAAAAGTAAGGTGATTTTAGGGCTTCATGTTACATTTTTTCCCACAGCCAGGAATTTTCCTTGTTAGATGCAATCTAGAGGGGAACTTAAGTAGCGTTTATTTTTCTAACAGTGTCATGACACAGAGAGGAAAGCACTCTCAGCCTTATTCTGATGATCTCTGTGTGCTGGGGYACTTGGCGACCTTCAAGGCTCCTGTGTGACTCAGGCACTCAGGATCCTGCTGCCGGTCCCAGCCTGCCTGCCAGCTCTTCCACAAAGGGCAGGAAACCAGTCCTGTCAATTTGAACTCCTTCCTCCTGCTCCACAAAATGCAACCAGCAGGGACTGCGTGGGCAGAACACAACGTGCGCTGATCCATCCCAATGCCCCTGTATTTGCAAGCTGTCTGAATTTGCAATTCACATATGACAGGGAGAAATCTTACAGAAATCTTTCATGAAAGGTTCATTTAGACAGATGATGATGATATGATTTTTTTTAAAATATTTGCATATAGTTGTAGTTGCATAAAGGTTGGGCAAAGGTATTTCAGAAAAAAAAAAAACCCAATCCCAATAACATCAAAGGTAATATTGTCTATTTCTTACAACAAAAAGTAAGATCATGATMTGGAAAGGTGTAAGCCAAGCTGATAATTTATGACAGAGATAAAACCAAGTGTTAAGGCCAAAAGGTTTCAGTTAACTGGTTAGAAATATTGCTGTTAACTAACATAGACCCAGCTCTCCACTCTAGCCAATGCCTTTTCTGCCTAACCTGATTCGATCTCCCATACTTGCCATGAATAACCAAAAAAACCCCAACAGTTGGCTGATCTGGCATACTGACAATTTTTGTGCACTYAATACAGCACTTTTTTTTTTCTTTCTTATATCACAGTTCTCACCAGTGTGCTACCCAAGAACCTTGTGTTACCCCAACTGTTTTAAAATGCAAGACCTTATACAATAGTCTATMTTTGCACTAACAATATTCAGGAAAAATTGCTTTGCTTACTTGCGAGAAAAAGAAGATCTCTTGCTTCCAGCAGCCGACATATGGACTTCAGGTGCTGAAATACTGCCCGTGCTGCTTGAAGAGCTAAAATCGGCTTCACTGCCTGGAAAGGAAAAGGAAAGAGTGAAAACATGATGGAAATTATAACTCAAAGATTGTTTTCAAAATAACAGTGAATCACAAGCATCCTTCCTTTGTCTGCACTGGGTGAATTTCAGAAGTTGTATGGATTTTCAAACATCCCTGAGGACAAGCGCTGGATTTGTTCCAGATTTTCAACATTTYTTCAGAACTGGCACTTCAACAAGAGCAGAAAAAACATTTGGACACAAAACCCTGACACTACAGAAGCCATTTTAGGACTCAGACAGGAACACTTGTTGTGACAACCTGTTTGCTTYCCCGCAGCCATTGAGAGATGAATGAGGCTGCTCACGTGTCTCCTTCAGGAATAGAGTGATTAGGAACCCACAATTATAACTGGATATTTCTATTGCTTTAAACCACACAGAAAYATTGCTTGCTGCTTCTGTTTTGTTTKCTGAGATGACATACAGGTATATGTATATAGGTATAAACCTTGTACAGGCTAACAGTATATCTATGTAAGTATGTACACATATATGGAGGTTTTCATGAGGTGCAGAAGCATAGTGAGGCAGTTCTAATAACCTTAAAATAATCCAATAATCACATGTAGGTCTCAAGTGCTTCTCAGGTACCAAGTCATCTGTCTGGTTACTGATTTTCTATGGATCACAGCTTTTATTTCACCTGCTKTGGCATACACAAGGAAAACTGCTCTCATTTTGCTAAGGTCACTAGCAGGTACATGTACAAAGAAAGTATTATCCTCTCAGGAAAAAAAAACAAAAAAACCACACCAAAATTGTAATTTTTTTCCAGTCTGTCACTCCAATGTCAAATGTCCAAARCCATGCCCAGGTCCCATGCTATAGAGCCACAATAATGAATAGTGGCTTTAGCTGAGGGGATGGAAATAACTCTCCAACATCTTTTAAGCAGTTGACCAGGGGGATCATCTCTCACCTRGGAATTTCTGGGTGCTGTCCCACGGATAGACATCCCCAGCTGCAAACTTGCCATTTTTTCCTATCTTTTCCACTTGGGGAGATGCAGCTGCAGCTACCACCATCCCCACTATGGCAGATAGATCTTTTAGTCCTCAATCTCTCTTAAATGCCTCACAGAGCTGATGATGAAGGCTGCATCTTGCACCCTGAATACCTGAGACTTGGAAAAGGTCAGAGCCAAGTTTCACAGCCTTAAAGAGAGAGCCAGCAACCATTCTACCATCTGGCAACACTTAGCAACTGGCCCTAGGATAAGGTGTGATTGGATTTAACCCAATACTTCCCCTACCTCATGACATCTGAGATCAGCCCCCATTTCTCTGTGCCTCTGCACCAGCCCAGCCCATCCCATCCCATCTCATCCCAGGATATTCCTCAGCCCAATTTCAGAGTGCTCAGATATAAAGCTTAGCTCATCAAAAGGGGATCCAGGGATCCAGCTCTACCACCTCTAACCACCTCCATAGCCTGTAAGATCATCAAACCCAAGCCACCACAGCCATAACAGATCAGACCTGGGTACAAATCTGCAAGGGGAAGGAGGGAAAGAGCAAAGCCTCTTGGTTTGACAGAGTATTTATATCATGTTAGATGTAAATGTGAGTGACCCTCTCCTGGGGGAAGCAAAATAATCATGGGATGTGATATTCGAAGATGCAATGGAGTTTTCCTGATAAACAAAACATCCCCATCTACAAGACTAACGTACACTCCAAATAATTTCTTGGTATCACACTACACCCAAAGCTACTTTTCTAAACAAGACCCAAACAAGTAAACACATCACACAGATGTCATACCTCTGGTGTTTGGGTSCCCAAAACATTCCTGCGCTTGCAAGACAGCAGCAGCTTTCCCAAGGCAAGTCCTGGCTGTGGCGCAGGGAGCCCTAGCCAAGGTTCATCTCTGGGTAAGGAGATCACATCATAATCAGATCTCGCTATCGAAAGCATTGCAGAGCAGCAAGGCTTAACAATCGCCTCTCCCTGACCTGCCTGCCTTGGAGCACCAAGAGCTGCAGAGCTGGGCACTGCTGGTAAGAGCCAGCGGAGCCTGAAAACACAACCACACCATCAGCAGAGCTTTSTGAAAGACTGAACTGCATCTGAGACCAGGAACTGTGTCCCCAAAGCATGAACTAACCTTCCTGGCCCCAGTTCTAATAACAGCTACACACAAGCTTAACACTTAGCACAGGAGACTACTTATGTTTAAAATTAGGCATGTGGCTATTTATAGGATCTTTGAGAACATTTTATAAGTTAAAGGGGTCACTGCTAGTAATGGTTCCAAGTGTATAAGTGATGTTCAAGATAGTTTTGTGTGTAGCAGAGCTTGACAGCAGTGTTATTAGGAGAATTTAAACACCATCTTCTCCCATTTGGTAGATATATCTGAGCAAAATAACACGGCGTCTATCCATAAAATACCAATTGCAACATATTCTSCTGGGTAGGCGTGACTTCTGACTTACAAGTATCTTAACAAAACATGAAACTCCTTGTCCAGCAGCAGTGCAGGCAGGAGCACAACACCGGCTCTCATTCCCCTAGCGCCATTCCCCAGGCTGAGCGCTCCGCAGGGACACCTGCTGACTTTGTGTCACTGCGACTGTCATGGCAAGAGCTCACACGTGTAAGCCCCAGAACAGCCCATTAATTCAGTGTTAACTACGAAAGACACTGACATTTCTCAATCCCGCATTCCTTTRTCCTAACTGGCCGTAACACTTGTTGAGCTCCTACCAGAGATTTTCCTTTTAAAAGGACTGCCTTACTAACCCCTTCCTGCAAAACATACTCCACGCTGAGTCACCAGCTTCAGCAGTATGTCACTTGGAGTCCACTCATGCGTATTTTTCCGTGCCCACGGAGCCAGCCCGGTATCCCSGCTGGGCAGCCCGCATCCCTGTCCTCCCCCCGGCTGCAGCTCCGAGCAGCAGCACGCCCACGCCACGGAGCACAGCTCTGCGCTGCTCTGTGCCATGGAGGCGTTCCTCCCATGGCACAAGSATGGCCAGCGGAGCACCGTCACATTTTCCAGGGTTGCTCCTTGCCGGGAATGGGTATCTGAGAA
>NW_026623235.1:110758-155159 GCF_030028575.1 Malurus melanocephalus
CAGGAGGCAGGAGAAGGCAGCCCGGACCAGCTCTGTGCTGCCTGTCCGAGCCGTGCAGGCACACACGGTGAGCACGGTCCAGCACTCCCGTGTGTCATCTGTCACCACAGCTCGGGGGCTCACACCGTCCTGTCGCAGCCCGGCATCGACTGGGAAGCTCCTACGAACATCTCAAGGGCAGATTTCCCATCCCGCGTGTGATGCAATGACAGATTCCGGGGCGGGATTGAGGAACGGGAGCAGGAGCTGTGCCAGGGTCAGCTCGCCTCCAGCTGGCACTCCCGCGTGTTTATCCCACTCTGTAGGGCCGTCACCACACCCACATCCCAGCTGAAACAAACTCCACCTTTAACTGTGCCCTCTGCACTGCCTCAGCCACAGAACSAGGACAGGGACACAGTACAGTGACTGTCACACACACTGCACTCACCTTTCACAGGTATAGATTAAGAACAGCGTGCAAGCACAGCAATGCCGTGTCACATCTGGATATAAATGCATACCCAGACAGTATTTACCTTTCTTACACGAGGTCACACAATAACCCTACACGCACTCCTGCAGTGTGGCATCCCAGTCTGCGATTTCCAACCATTAGGGATGGTTGGATACCTTGTTGTATGGTCTTCTGGTCTCACTCTTAAAATTCTGCTTGCGCTTCAGCATTTAATCTTTTTCTTTCTGTAAGAATAAAGCTCAAACTTTCTTGTGTCACTTYTATGGCCTATTTGCTACTATAGTAGTAAGATTAAAATGAGGTAAAAAGCAAAAAGTTCAAGCAATATCCGTGACAGGCACACTGACAGCTCAGCAGCAGAGCTGTATTCCCAAAACTCAGGATGCATATGAGCTTATTAAAATTTAGTCTTTTCGTGTATGTCTTTCCTATTTCAAACTTCATCACTGCTTCATAGCTGCCAAAGTATATAAACTACAGAGCTTAGCTATCTTTTGGCTCCATAAACATAACCTCTTTATATGTATATCAGTCTTGAAGTAGGTTTTGCATATAGCCAGTGAAACAGAGCTGTAAATAAAACAGTGCYGACAGAAACAGCTTGTCCTCAAAATGTAAAGCACATAAATTTGCTGAGCTTYCTTGCCTTCAAAAGCATTCTGTTACACAGCAAAGAGACCAGAATATGCATACTTATTAACCACTTTGGTGCAGCTACTAAAGAATAAGTAGAATGCTGTCTCTCTAGACAGCTTGATTTAGAGACCCCAGGGGTAGAGCTTGGGCCTGACTGTGCGAAAAAATATCCAGCAAAGTCATTAGAAGCAGCTGGAAAAGTAAAGAAAAATCAGTTGTAATGCCCACTGTTGAAAGGACCTGTATTTTTAAGAGATTTGGTTTAATTATACTTGAGAGCTTTAACTCACAGCTACATCTCTAGCTCCAGTATTTAACAGAATAAGCAGTATATTTTCACAAAACACTAATGCTGCTTTTATTTTTCTATTTAATATGGGATTGTTCCTGCAAGATAGATTTTGTACACCACAAACAAGGTAGGACAGAAAATCACAGTGTTCGCATGCACTAACAAATGTTAAAGAAAAAGCATGATGAAATCTTGATTAAGCATTTCAGACTTTTCTTCAGATAACACCCTTAAAACTGACCCATTTTGAAGGCAAAGCCTCCTAGTGGGAAATGTACTGAATTCACAGTGTCAAGACCATAGATGACAGTGGGTTTTGGTTCCAGTCCCTGGCCTTTGATTTATTACTTATTTGACTCAGTATCATTGTATGYGAGACTGATTTTGGACTTTATTTCACACCCAACAGTAACAAGGTAAAAGCAGGGTAACCTTGGGAGCAAGGAACAGGGCAGAGCTCTCCTCATGTGGCTGCTGTGATCTTTGGGTGACAGAGGCTGCTCCCACATGTTCTCCTTCTGCCTGTGTGCCATACTGTCCACTATAATGATGTCCAGCATCAGGGGGGGAAGCTGAGGACACCCAGTAGGTTGCATTGGTTCAGGAACTCTTRGAAGTGTAGATTTTGAGCTCCTTTGGTCTAAAGAGGGCACTGGACTCAGACTTTTCCCTCAAGCTCTAACTACTGAGCTGTGACACAACGGGGTAGCAGCACTCGCTCTGGCCGTATTTCAGAGGGATGAAACCTGCTGGATCCTGCACTCATCGAGTCTGGCTCATTATGGAAGCTCACAGGGAATGCAAGGACACACGTGAGCTCAGGACTTCAGGAAGGTGACTAAATCTGGGCACTTCTCTCTGCCATCTCCTGTGGGTGTGCCTGGCATGCTCTCTGCTGTGAATCCTGGATTTTAGTACCTAACCACCCCTCTGGTTTTATATKACTTTTAGCCATCGAGCTCAGATTTGTGATTTATGCTCCACAAATAATGGCAGGAAGCTGGGTACAGCAATGTCCATCACTGTACATTCTAGGGGTGGCACCAGGCATCCCTTCCCCACCCCAGTGCCCTGGCCAATGAATGAATCCATCGCTCCCCACTCCTGGTGAACATCCACTTGACTGCTCGATAGTGCTCCCTCACCAGAAAGGTCTGTGGCCACATTTCAGCCGGCTGCAATGGCCCAGTAACAGCTGGGAGCTTGAGCAGCTGGCAGAGGTGCAGTCAGAGGGGATGTGGAGGAAAAGTTTGGGTGTGGGTCTCTATAAGTTGTTCAAACATGTTGGGCAAGAAGATTTCTAGCTCAAAACCAGAGAGACTTTTGGGAAAGGCTGCAACACAGATCCTGCTTCCCTGTGTTTGGATCTAAATGTGATTTTACAAATTATTTTGATTTTGATTTTTGCTCATTTTTCTTTCTTATTCTTTTTACTTTGAAAAAAGGATTGTTATCAAATAATTAAAATTTATCTCATTAAGCAGTTTTCTGATCTAAGTACTATAGTTTTAATGGTAATCTGAACTGCACTGATGCAAATTATAAGCATTGCAAATCTCAACATGAACACATAATGTCACTTATGCATTCTATGAAACCACAATCAATCAAGCTCTTGTCTCAAAACACAGTCACTACAAACTAATTACTGATACTGGCTGAGAGCCATCATGCATATTCTGCATATCACTATGATCTGGGCTTGTGTTTTTCGTAATTGTTTCTAATTCACTGATTTGTAAGAAGCCAAAAGCAGATGTTGGAACAGACAAAGACTATTACAAGTTGGAGGTTTTTGCCACTTTATGTATTTTTAAGGAGATTTTCCATACAGAGATCAGCGTGATCTAATTATTTTCTTGTGCTTCTATATGCAGATTGAGCCRTTCTAACAACACCTTCAAATTATTCCCATAAATGTGCTCTTCTCAGCCTGAAATGACCTTTGTCAGGAGGATCATATGGTCATGGAGCAGAAGGGAACAGTCTGGGGAACTTATCTTCATGTTCAAACAAAAAGGCTCTTTGTTATCAGAGATGGAAGGATGCTGCTTTCCTACACCTGCCTCAATACAAACATTGAGCCTGGAGGTTCAAAAAACACACTGAGAGTTGCAYAACATAATGCTAGCTTTCATTTGACAGTTTTATAAATTGTATGAGCAAATCCACCTATGGAGAAGTATTTTTTTATAAGCAACCATATAGTTTCAACTCAGGATATTTTTTTATGTACCGGGCACACAGCACTATTTGGTCTGTTTGAAGAGAAATGGATAGGCTGGTCAGAGGTATTTTTAGGAACTGGAAAATGTCATCTTTGGCAGGGATAGCSTAGCAGTACACAGAGAGACAGCAAACTCCATCACAGGCTGGGAAAAGATCCCAGCCCTCCTGTCACGTTGGTGGCAGGCGTTTAACAAAGGGCTTTCAGAGGGCCCTTCAACACAGCTCCTAAATCTGGTTCCCTGTGCAAGGAGGAGAGGAGCTGTCTGGGGCACAGCACGGAGCTGCACAGGCCCACGTGTGCAATGTATCTGCAAGGGCATGAAATCACATGCAAAACCTGATTCAACTGAAAGCTTTTGCACAGTCACCCTTAATGTAAGACATACGGTTTTCATTATAATGTGCATAAAACATTTTAAATCAGTTTGACATGTTTTCAACAGGCAARGGGAAAACACTGGAAGGAGAAGCATGTCTGGGAGGTAACTGATGAAAAAACCCTGCAATCCCGGGATGAAAAGCAAAATTTGTTGTAAGCTGATAAAATATTTACTGTAACACACACGTTGAAATGATTACAAAAAGCYAACAAATTTCAAGTGCCATCTATTGAAAAGAACAGTAAAACCTTACCCAGTATATCAGTTGGCTGCATAAACTATATTTTTTACAGTAACAAATCCAAGGTAGGTCCGAGACCGATGCATTTCAAGTTATGACTGCCATCATTTGCTGCTTTTTCCACTCACTGTTAAAAAGCACAAATGACAGACAAGCAGCCTGTGCTTTTTCAGCTYATTAATCCTTGTGGGTTTGTGGTCAAGCTGTATTCCACCAGCTCCAGAAACAGAYACAGCCTGTCCAGATTCCAAAAGCCAAAAGCTTCCTATTATTTACAGAATCTAAGAAAGGTGGAGCACAGACCTGTAATGAAGTGCCTCAGCACAGAAGCAAGAACAATGTAATACTAATAAAATATGAAGCAAACCTGGCAGAGTTTTCATTTCTTTCAAATACTTTTTATGTAATGGTGCATATAAAATACACTATTATAAAGCAGGTTTGCTATTTTTTTATGCCAAATCAATCATTTGAGGGTCCTTCAGGAAGTGATGTCCACATTGCAGGGCTGGAGGCTGAGTGTACAACAGGAGGATGGGTCTCCAGGTCTTGGGGGGAGTTTTGGGAATTTTGGAACTGGTGCTCTCCCTATCTGCCATCTCAACTGGGAAACACCTCCCACCAGTCTCACTCAGCAAAGCTTCTCAGCTCTGCCAGACTCCTCTTTCTGGGCATCCCTGGAAGCCAGTCAGCTTTAAAAGTGATGGACAATTTGGTGCCTCTTTCTAAAGCCCATGGTGGGTGTTTCACACACATCAGTCAGGTTCCACACAAAACAAGCAAAGGACAGCTCTTTTGTGCTCTCTGCTTTACTGGGGAAAGAAAGGCTCCACCTGGGATTCTTAGGGCTTAGCTTTGAACTGGGAGGAGGCTGCACATCATCTCCCCATCACACCCCAGGAACATGGCATCCAGAAATGAGAATTTGATAAAGAGGTGAGGCCCCTCCTTGCAGCTCGTCATGCCCTTCTCCAGCTCCTCCATAAAACCACCCAGTTTGGAATTCCTATCTGCATTAACCCCTGCTACATGTGCAAAATCCAAACAGGCCTGAATTTCCCACAGCTCCCACCTCCATCAGGAGACTTCACCCAACACACAACACAACTGAGACAACTATTCTCTGCAATCAAAAGTTTTGGCAAAGCTGGGCAACTTCTATCTAGTTGTTCTTGCTACTGGATTTTATTTTATGGGTATTAATTGTGGTTTCTTTACTGGAACAGGGACTGCACAGGCATTTTTCCTTTCTCCTAGGCTCTTCCCAAGCTCAGAATTGTTAGCTTCAAGTGAGAACCAAAAGAGTGAAGACTTGTACAGCACAGCTTCATCAGGATTTAGGTATCTAGGTACATAAAAGCAAATAAAATACTACTGCTTAAATAGGCCAAATGTTTAAAATGACACCAATATCTGAAAAGATCTGGTTAATTGTTTATGCTCGACCTTCCACTTCTCAGCCCACTCACCAATGTATTTATTTATATTACCAATATATTTATAYCACAGTGAAATCAAATCAGTGAGATTTTCATGACTAAAATATAGACATTTGCTTAGCTTTCCATTCCCATGCATAAACACAGATATATAAACACAAGGAATGTATAGGCTTATCCACTCAAYACTGCTCAAAAAGTATTTGAAGTAATGACTCTGAGGGAAACAAATCTTTTAAGCTGATCACTAAAAAAAACAAATCAGAGAACACTGAAACTATTTATGATTTGAAGTTAAACATAGCCAGAAAACTGGAAAATCAGAATTTTCTACTTTCTGTTTGAATTGATGCTTAAATTATGAAAACTAACAAATGTCTTTCTGCTTTTAAAATAGGGTAAAAACAAAAAAAAAAAAAGCCCAAACATTCAAAATATTTTAGATTGAATATGGCCCTTGTTCAGTCTGAAACAAWGATTTTCTTTAATGTTTTGATTTGGCAGCAAACCCCAAATCAATTGTTTGCATAGCTCTGCTTTGAACATAGTAAGATGTCAGACAAGAAAGCAATTGGGGATGAAAAGAAAAATAAAAAAGGAAATAATCTATCAATTCCYGAGTAAACACTGCTCAGAAAACACTTTAAATCCCATGATTCTCATTAAAAAGGCATTAATAACCTGGAGAAATTCCAAAAAAGGTCAACAGTAATGATAACAGCATTACAGGGCACTGTTTATGAAGGGAGATTAAGGGAATGCAATTTGTGTATTCTGAGATAAAAATGCATGCTGACAACATGGTTTTATCACAGGAGGAGGAATACAGCTGGAAAACTGTAATGAAAACTATGTAACAGCAACACAGGGTTCTGGCTGCAATGCATGTTATTTCATGAAAAATTACTTGAAATAAAAGCTSATGGTGAGTGGGAGTTGTGCATAGTAAAATGTATCTGGAGTAGGTTCAGAATACTTTAAGCAGGGAATCAGGAAGCTATTTTAAACACTGGCATAAATAATACAGATTGTGATTTAAAAGCAGAGCACAAAAAAATAATTCCTAAGGGAAGATTCATAATGGTCTGTTTYGTATGCACAGRATTTCATTCTCTGAAGGTGAAGTGGGTTAAACCCACAGAAAGCAACCACAAGGCAGAGGAAATTCACTGCAGTAAATACACAGATTGCAAAGCATGTTCTATTTTGACCCTCACACACATTTTAAAACAAATACTCAAGTGCATGCAGCGTGTATGGCATCCGTTTCTCCTTCCTGGTTCAAATTCTACTCTGGATTAGGATTAGCAGAGGAGAAAAAAATCCAAATAAACCTGCTTGAATATATAAAAAGCATTTTACTGTTTTTACTAAAGATCACAGCTATTGCCATGTTCAATACCTCCTGTTAAACCCCAGGGCCCTTCCTATGCCAGGCCCTCAGCTGCCTTTTCCTGATGCCAGAGCATGTCCCCACAAGCCCCAGGAGACCTTCATTTCTATCAAAAGGCATTTGGGTCTCACAGATTTATTGTTTGGCAGGGCTCTCATCCTGTGCAGCATCCCAGGTGCTCCCTGCAGATGCCCCCTATCCATGTGCCCTTCCCACTGGATCTGCAGTGGGAGCAGTGGCTCTCATGGACCAAGCACAAGGTTAAACTCCAGGCTGCATCCCTGGGTCACAGCCTCCCTGTGACAGCAGCTGTCCCACTTTCTGTGTGTCTGGAGCAGCATCAGTGCAATTACTGGGCCAGGGAGAGAGAGACAGAGGAGATACCGTGTGCCTGTGGGAACTGAGAAGCCCCAGGAAAGGAGTCAYGAAATAAATAAAGTGGAACAGCTTCCCTGGGAGCAGACACCCGGCATCCCCGCAGCCCGCCCTGCAGGGCTCTATCAGGGCGCTCCTCTCCTTTGTGCTAAAGTCCATCCCCCAAAAGACACACAAAGAGGTCTAAATCAAAGTTCATTTTTCCTTTGCTGAATTAAGGAACAAGGAGATCCTTTTATTTATTTATCTTTTAAATTTTTTGTAAGGAGGGAGGTATGTAACTGCAGATTTTTGCCAAAGGCGCTGAACTGCAGGTGGCCTGTGCAGAGMTGGGCAGGTCACTATGTAGGACAGGTAGGACTCAGACTTTCAGCTTTCACTTGACAATTTCTCCTTTACAACTTGCTGGGTTCTTCTTTGGATCCTCTATTTTTGCTGAGATTTCTGGGCACTTACTGCAGCCCAAGAGTCTCCTGAACAAAGAAATACTGTCTTGAGAGGCCACAGCCACCCACTAATTGCCTATGTCTCTACTAGCAACATCTAAAATAATTTTTTAGAAGGGGTTGTATTATAAAATTTGTGACACAGAATGAAAAGACTGTTTTTCTATGCCACTTTAACAGGAATATGTAGATTTGTGCTAAATACTATGAAACACTTTAAAGTTGAAGCATTACTTATAGCTTCTATTCTGCTTATTCATGCTTGTAAGAAATATTTGGCTATTTGAACAGGTTTTTCACATCAATTCAAGTGAATTTGTTTAAATTAAAAGTTTAAATMTAACACATATATAAATCTAAACTAAAGAAATACTGCTATGCTAATAGTTTTTACCTATCTTTCTAAACATCTTCTTAAAATATTTGTATTCTGGTTATCTTCCAGTATTATTCTTCAGAAGTTAGAGAGGAYTTATTTCACTTCAGTGTGAATTAGTTAGCTTTAGAACTTTACTTAATMCTAAAAATATTTAATTCCTGTGAATTCATAGTGCAAAAAGGGAATCAGAATCTCCCTGTGCAATGCAAGCCAGCTGAGGCAGCTGTTCCCAGAAAGAGGACAAATGGAGAGTGCCTGAGATTATCAGGGATGACCTTTCAGAAGAGGAAAAAGCATCTAATTAGAGCTACTTGAAGGCCTGTGTGTGATCTTCAAGCCCAAACTTTCTTCCACAACTGAATATCTAAGAATGACTTCCCTTTACAGAAAAAAAAAAAAGAAAAAAAAAAGAGAGAGAGAAAAAGAGAAAGAAAAGCCACAGAGGCTGTGGCTGCCTTCATTAAGAGCCAACACCAGAGGTGTCAAAGGCCTGATGAGGACACAGGAGATGCAGGCAGGATTCACCTCAATAAATGTGGAAGTCTTCCATGTCTGAGCCAGCCTCGGTCCCATTCTTAGTCAACATAACCAGTGAATTAAAGTAAATGCTTTAATGTTTGGTCAGAAAGATCACACACAGATCCACTGGATTCATTTGTTCTATCTCCTCTAAAACAACAGGACCTCAGTGCACTCATGCAGGCAGAGATAATTATCACTACACACACACTGGGAATTGAGGTCAGATACATTAGTGTCCATCTCTGCTCTATTCAGCTTGGATGAAGACCATGAATTCACATCTCCCTCATCTCCAAAACAGCTCCTCCACCTCCCAGAAGGAAAATGGCAGGTTCACCTGTTACAGCTGTTCCATATCCTTTGAGAAACTGAACCAAAGACTCAGCACCCATCTGCAGCCCACAGCTACTGAAGGCTCTCTGAGAAGACAATCACATTCAAATTCCACCTCTTCAGAATCACAGAAGGTGAGGGATTTATGCCAGACAGAGGAGCTCCAACCARCGGGATGTACTGGCTGTGCAGGGTCTGTTGACCCAACTAGAAGGAAATATTCAAAGCAGCCGTAAGAATCCCAATATCCAGGAGTTTTTGGGGGAGGCTTTGCAAATGCCGGACCCTCAGCAGAATCACCCCCAGCACCATCTCCCAAACCTCACAGGCTGGCCACCTTCCAGACCTCACTGACTGCTACAAACACCAAACCTCTGCAGGGTAAAGCCCTTCTGAGGATGGCTTGGGCTGGATCCCAGACAGGGCATCCTCACTCCTGGAGGGTGAGATGGGGCTGTGCATCCCCCCAGAGCACACCCTGCTCCTCTGCAACCCGTGGAACCAAGGCCTTAATAACTCCCTGTGCTGGCAGGTCAGGCAAGCAAATCGACACAGCTCCATAGCAACAGACATGAAATTAAAGCAGTAAAATATGCAGGAGGACTCAGTGCATGCAGAATTATTATCCAGGAACATTTTTTATTTAGAAAATCTGCAGTAGCTGTTTTGTGTGGGTGCAAAATGAAAGGTGAAGGGAATGAAGAGATGCAAAAGTAACTGGGGAAAAGGAATAGGGTCAAAAACTGCCACAACTGCATTTGTTAGATTCTGTAGTAAAAAAGATCTGAGAAACTTTAGTGCCACAAATGAAATTACGAAATACACATATAAGAAAGGGAGAAGAGTGTGATTGAAACTGTACAGGAAACAAATGTTGCATATGGTTGGATCTGAATGTCAGGATGGTTATAATGGCTGTGGGATTAGGTGTGGRATACAAGTGAAACATTCAAAGCATGTGCTTTGAATCTGAGAAAGATGCTTCCTCCTTTTTTATTGCCAAGGTGATGTTTAAAAAAAAAACAGATCAAAAGCACAAGTAATTGACCACTGTGTGTCTGCTCTTTGCCGGACATGGAATGGCTTAAAGATCTAATGCTCCAGTTAAAGCCCTCCTCATCTGGTTTCTCAGGGAGCCTGGGCTTTTGTTCTTCCTCTTTTCACTTGCAAGCTCCCCTGCACCCGTCAGAGAATCTCTGCTCTACAGCTGTCAATAAACATGGTTAGATCAAGAGATTCCTTGTTATTAGTTCAAGAAATTGTAGAAAAGAACTAATAGTCAGTCATAGATAAGATGTTCCATCATTTGGTATCAGCTCACTTCACCTGGTCCATCTTCAAAACCCTTTTTTGTTCTAGGACTAATTATTTAAAGTACACTCAACCTGGTGTAGCTCATTTCCTAATTTCAGCATTCTTATGCATGTGACACCTGCCACATATTYAAATCATTGAATATTCCTAGGAATGGAAACATGAATTTCCTAGTTTCACCACTCAAGTACCGTTATCACTGGTTGCAGGATGGGAACATGGTGCTCACTAATTAAACACTGCATTAGTAACCAGGTTAAATGTTCTTTGACATACCCTTGTTCTTAATTGTCCCCCCCCTCCCAAGAAAAGGGGCAATCTTGGAATGTGGGTTATGAAGTGCTGTTAAATAAGTTACAGCAAAAAAATAGACACCACTCTTCTCATCGCTCTTACCTTTGTGCGATTTTGCTTTTAAAATGAAGAATCCATATTTATTTTAAGGACCAGTCAAGACAGTCTGCTATCTCCAAATACAGGTTTTCCATTGGTTTTGATTTGGTTTTTTTTTTTTTTCCCAAACAGCCAAATAGTGTGACTTTGCATTAGAAAACTTGGTACACCATCAGCATTTTAAGAAGTGTTTCAACATAATAGGTAGATGTCYGAGGCAGTAGTTAAAAAGATTCATGAATTTCTTTGCGTTTCATCAGAATTGTTCAAGTTAGCACATTCTGTAACTTGGTTTTTGTATTCTGTACTGCTGTTCCTGAACAACATGGACAACAGTTCTATTATTTTCCTACTGCTTGCAGAAATTTGGTACAGAGAATAAAGAAAAGTCATGCAAATACCAGACACAGCATTCTTGGATAGATATGCTGGTAAAACATATCTTTCTAATATTTTATCAAACTTTCCAAGATAAAACAAAGTCCTATCGTTGCAAAATGATGCAATCAGAAAGAAGTTCTTGACAGTGAAGTAAATTTCCAGAATTACCTCTAAGACAATCCTCTCACAGAACTTACACACCAATTCATGTTTTTCAAGTGAAGCATGTACACACACATRCATCAGACACTGTTATTCCCACACTGTCACACTGAAATGAGGGAGTGAGYTGACAAAAGACCTGTAAAATAATACAGCCAGATGTCAGGAATATAACCTAAATCAGAGCATTTCTGTTTTGTTTTTAAAATAAATGAAGTGACTGCCTTTAGAATACAGACACATATGGAAGTAAAGTAGCAATACAGATTAATTTATCTGCTAATTTTATACCAATGGATAACTGGTCACTACTCCTTGCTTTCACAAGGGACCCCCAGAAAAAAATTCCTGGACMTTTAGTGTCCTGGGAATCTAATCCTCACACACCAGACAATTAAAAAAAAAATTAAAAAACCCTAAACTTCAGGAAGACCATTATGTTTTAACAGCTACACATTTTTAACAGACAAAACATAATTTGCAGCTAACACTTGTATTTTTCTGATCTGTTTGGTTTATTTAAGCTCTAGTCTTAATATTTCTAGTTGTCTAGGGTAGTTTCCCTTGTCTCCTTTTTGATCACTGACTAACAAAGCACCTGCACCAACTGAATACTCACAACCAAGTAAGGGCAATACATTCTGCTCCACCTGTCTCTCCTGAAACTCTTAATAGTCCTAAAGCCTTCAAAGATGAATCTGTTCAGACAGGGACATCCTACCCCAAGACTCATTTATTGTGACTTGATAAATTCACCAGGAAAAAGTAGGAAACACGTGTTGAAATTACTTAATTTGCCTTGAAGTTAAATAACATTTTTGGTAGAACAGTGATTGTTTAAAGATAMATTTTTTAAATATATCTTCCATTTTTATTAAGTGGCCAACAAAGGGCAGGAAAAACATGACTTGTACCTTKCAACTACTTAACTACAGATCTGAGTGATGCACTATTTAAAGGGAAAGAAAGTCCAGCAACACAGGATTACAGAACTGCTGGGAGGCAGAAGGGACCTTTTGAGACCACCCAGTCAATTCCCCACTCAAGCAGATCTAGCTGGAAGAAGCTGTGTAGGACCATATCCAGCTGASTTCTGAATATGTCCATGGATGGAGACTCCACAACTTCTCCAGGCAGCATGTGCCAGTGTCTGACCACAGATTAAAAAAAAAAAAAAGTGTTCTCTTTTGTCCAGATGGAATTTCATCTTTTTGAATTTGTGCTCGCTGCCTATTGTCCAAAAAACGTAAGTGCTCTGTGTGGTGAAAGCTTCTGAGATTTTCCCATTAATCTGAACAGAAAAAAGTTTTAAGGTCCAAACTCCCCGTGATGACCCTTCTTGAAATATAATCCATAGCAGTTCAATGGCACTAAAATCCAAAATATTGCTATTTCAGCCAGATTCAGTAATAAATGGCCAGATGTTTTATTAGCAGTGCAAAATACTGAACTTTTTTGTGGTCTTTTGCTACCTGGAATGTTTATTACTGTCCCAAGCTGTGAATAGCAGACAGTCCTAACACAGTTTGGGAGCTGACCCTAACTGGGGCTTTCTTAGGGCTCCTTTGGTGCAGTGGTGTTTGCACCTCTACTCTGTGGGATCCTGAAGGTGCTAAAAGGTCTGGGACAGAATTAATGTTTTTGCTTCGGTCTTAACAACTTCTTGTGAAACTTCAGCAATTCCATGGGCTCTAAGAAACAGCTCCAACAGCAAGTATTCAGTAAACCACCCCAAGTGTGCCTGTAACACCAAAAGCAAGAAGACCACAACTTTACAGAAATGCTGAACACAGCTGATCAAATGCCCTTCWCAAATTCTGATGCTCACAGAAATTTAAATATGTGTCTGTGTTAGTTTAAACATGCAGAACTTTTAAAAGTTATTGCCATAACTTTTGCTAAAGATTCTCTTCTTTACCCCTGTCTTTGAAAGTTTATCAGTACTTTGCAGCTTGCAGAGGCAGATTTTGAATCCTTTCACTATGCACTCTAATGGAAATCAAAAAAGAAGATGAGAAAGACTATCAAAGGGAGCAAAACTATTCCCACGGTTCTCAACAGGATGTGGACATGAACTACAGGAATTCAGGAGGGATTTCTAGGACTRCACAAGAATGTGAACATGTAGAAGAACTTGTGGTCCTGTTTATTCAATTACAAAAAATTGTAGGATTCAGCACAGCGTCTCAATACAAAACTAAGACTCACATTAATTAAGTCTTTTTGTGCCTTTTTGTGAGGGCATTTGCTGCAATACATTTTGCACTACTTTTAATATTGTATAAATGAATCACATCTAAAAGAAAGACCAGCTTCTAAAATCCATAAATTAAAAGGCTTGTAACTTTCTCTGGGAATAGATGTTCTATTATCTTCCTTAATGTTCCTGCCCTCTCCATCCTTCCCCGGGAAAGCAGGCACAGGTTTTAAGCCAAATTCACTACTACACTGCTGTGATTCRGATTTAATGCACAATAAAAACCATTATCAGCTCTCTCAAATGAATAATTTCTCCATGATTATAAATATTTTAGAAGTATAGGAAAAGCATCTCAGGATTATGTATGGTTCTCTATGCAAACTACATAAAATATGAATGATAGCCAAATCTATTTTGTTAAGACTTCAAGAGGTGAAGATGACTTGGACTCGTGTAAGAAGGCCTTAAGCTGTTAGAGGAAAAAAAGACTATGCAGATTTTGCATTTTGAAGCACAGAAAAGAAAGATGAAGTGATGTTACTAAAGAAGCAGAAAAAGATCAGAGCTTGGGAACAGCCTAAAAACATCCCAGGGTTYATTCTCAGTGCTATCCCTTTCTGACATTTTCCTGAATTATCTAAATATTTGTGTGTTTCTTCTGAGATTCAGCATGTTCCAAGAAAACAATCCGGCAAACAGGCGGATTTTCAGCAAAATGACATRACTTTTGAAGGTGCACAGTGATTGATGTTCACAAAACGCAGTGCAGGACTTGGAAAAAAACAGTGGTGGGCTGGATTTTTGTCTCTCATATCTGACTCCTGCTATGTGAACATTATCCCAATATATTTCAGACCAATATGAAGTAGAATAATCTCTATACATCAAGAAGGGCTTTTGGGAAAGAGAAAATGACACACCATTTMTTTTATGTATGACAAGGACATGTTGCTGTTATTCACCTCCATATCCCACTTCCCTTTTACTGATCCCCCCACTACTCCTTGTATGTTTTCTACATGGTGATGCCTCCTCTTTGCACAATGGCTACATCTTCCTGACTGAGTCACCAGAAATTCATGTGCAAGTRGGCCATGGGGAAGAAACTGGGTCCACCTGAAGCCAAGAGATAGCAATGGAAGAAAATCACATTAACCCTGTGCCAACACTGAGGAAAATGAACCCTAGCTGTCCCCTGACATGTTTTCCATGTCTGAAATGTCTCTCATTTGTGTCAGCTCTCACACTATGACATGATTTTGAACAGCTTTCCACTAAAAAAGCATGAAATATTTGGCAGGAAGAACTTAGAAGTACTCTGTAAAACAGACCTSGTTGCTGATTACTGCAAAAGGCTAATAACTTGATTATTATAAGGCAATTTAAGTGTAAAATTGAAAATAGTGAAATAATTTATCGAAAAATGTGTGTAACTCTTCTCCATAAGCACAGGACTCTTCATTAGAAGACCTTTTCATTCATTATTCACATTTCGCAAAGCAATGTTCATATTCACAAACAAAATGGCTGTGGTAGCCACAGCTTCAGATTTGATTGTCATATACCACATTTAGTTCAAACCTTGAAAAAAATATTACCTGTCACCCATGGGTCCACACCAATGGGAGACTGGGAACACTCAAGTCGCATGGTGCTATGAAATGAGCCAAAGAACTTGCAGGGATAGTGGTAAATCAGTATTAATCTGCCCTTCCAATGACCAAGCCAGTGAAGAGATTCTGCAACAGATTCTGTAATGTTTCTGGATTAAACATGGTGCTGGCAAATCTGAGATGGCTTTTCGTGGAAGTTTCTAAATTGCTTCTGGAGGTAAAATGAGTCTGGAAACCATATAGCCAGGAGGTAGTTGAGCTCATAAACCATGTCAGATGGGCTCTGTACAGGGCCAGCTCTGTCTCCATGATGAATTAAATAGCAGCACAAATATCCTGACCATTTGTAATTGAGAGCTGCCTGTACACGAATCAAATGATATGAAATATTTTATGAGTACTCATTAAAATTACRGAACCAATGGCACACCAGGTATTTAGTCTTGGGTGTACAACAAGCAGGGGCTGATTTAGCTGGTGGTCTGAGGTGGCCCGAGGCACTGGGAGACACTCTTGATTCAGCCATTGCAGTGCAGGTCCAAATCTGTCCAAATCTGCCCAACTCCTGCCCAGGCTGCCTGACTCTGGGTCTGACAGCTTGTGTCCCCAAAGCTATCAGAGCCTGCCAGCATAAACTTCAGCCACTTATCCAACAATAAATCTAAGGACATCACAAGACATTTTTCTCACATTAAGAGTCATTTTCTTTGGGCAGTGAAATATGTGTGCAATTACCATGAAACAATAAAATCCATTTTAGCTTTAGCTTTAGGTTTGACATCACCATCAAGCCTCATAAAAGGAAGTGAAGATGTATATTAATTATATTTCCGTGAAAAAGACAATAATGATAGTGTTTTCATATCTTTCAGGTGGCTCCACAGAAAGAAGCCAACTATTTTATTAACCATCAGCATTAGTGGTATCACAGGTGATACCTGTAAATGCACCAGTCAATTAGAAAGTGTAATTAAGGAAATGAAAGGAATTATACTTACCGGGCTTTACAAGGCTTGTCTTTGTCTCCTTCTTATATCGAGCCAGCTGCGTATTTCCTTCACTCATTGACCCTGGACTGAATTTCTTCCTGGGGAAGTCTCCATCGCTCCCAGTGCAAAAACTGATTGGACTGTTTCCAGCATCAGAAGGAGTCTTAACTGGAGATACTGACTGGCTACTAGGACAGCCAGTGTCATCTGGAAAGGGAAAACATCGGCATTTCTAACTAATAAGCATATGAAGTTTGAATAAAAGAAAAAGTGATTGAACTATATCGCTTTACAGTGAGTGATCTGTACAACCTTGGCTCTGAAACCTGGTAAGAACCTATTTGTTTCACCCATTTTGTGATGAAGCCTTGATTACCTTATGGCAGGCTAAAAGGGCAAGTACTTCTTTTGCTTCRTCTGACAAAATACAAAATCAGGGACTATATAATAAAAATTCATCATTAAGATKAATTTCTTCAGAAAAGTTAGGGAATATTGTGGCATGAGACACACACGAGACACAAATGTTGTGCAGTGCACACTGGCTGCAGAGCAAGCAGGGGTTCAAGCCCTCCTTCAAGMGCTGTTCCCATATCTGAGCAAGAGAACAACATACAGCCCACATGCATGAAGTTAGGAATTTCATTTAATTGGAGTTAATACAGGTTCCTCAAAATTGTTTTTCCTTTAAAAATCGTAGAACTCTTCCATTCTTGACAAGTGGCTGTGAGGTATCTCATTCAGGGTTATACACAGACTGCTTTTGTTTCAAGCTGAATTCCTCTGAGGGCACAGCAGCACTCCAGGTTCCTGACCTCCAGCATTATAAACACTCCAGCTCTTAGCTACTGAATGCAAAGTAAGAAGCCTGATTTTGAATGAAATCCACATGTCAAGCCCCAGCTTCATCTACTCACATACCATGTAATCGGCAGTAATTGCAATTCCCCTGCAAGTCAACTGATACACAACAAAASCAAACACGCTACTCTGACTCTTCTGGAGAAACTGTTTTTCCCAGGACCGAATGAAAGCTACCATCTGAATTATGCAATTACATCTTCTCCTGATGCATTATCTTTACCTAACATGAAACCCAAAGAAGTACCTGCAGCTGAGCCAAATRATTTGCATGACGACATTGCAGTTACCTCTTCCACCCTGTTCACAAYGTGGGCCAAGCCTCATCTTGCACTGAGCTTTGCACGGGCAGATTGATTTAAAAGTCAGTGCATGACTGTGCATTTATGAGGCAGAAGGGACATCCTATATCCATCTAACACCRCCCTGCTCACCTCCCCTCCACAGAAAAGAACAGCTTTTGCTGTTGTGAACTACTGCTCCCTCAATACAGTAGAAAGACCTCATCCTTTCACGTGATCCAGTTTTCCTTCATGCCTGGCYGTGTTCTATCCTCACTCATCTGTCCCAATGTTCTGTTTTTCATTTCTCCGCTTCCTGCCTTCAGTCCTGAGGAAGGTGCCCAGAGGTGCTGCATCCCAGGCCTCTGCCAAAGGCCAGGAATGATGCCAAGGCATGGGGCAGCCCAGCTACTGCCAGAAACACCCTCCAAGGCACAAAGGGCAGCAACTCTGCAAAGCACCTAATCCAGCTTAATCAGATCCAATACCTTCAAATCATCGCAACTGAGACAACAAGGACCTCTTTTTGCCATCTTGCTGCTGCCTTCTGCACCTCAGAATTAGTCCCTAGCAAAATAAAAAACTGCTAATAAGCCTTTCAGCCTGTCCCCACATTCATCCTGACTARAGCAGAATTGTTGCCCTCATGATTTCACTTTTTATCCTTCCCATTCCCATCAACATCACARTATAACTCAACACAGAGAAGAGAAAAGGTGGCAATTGCCTCCCAAATGTGCATCCATTTCCCTTTCTCCAACATTTAGAGTCTCTTCTGCAGGCTGAGTGARTGTAACCTGGGTACCACTGAGTGAGCTTCTGAATTGCATTTAGGAAGCTCTCTTAGCTACGTCCAAAGGATCCTCTCTTCAGAAGCAGACAAACATTTATAATCAAATATAATCAGAAATGAGTGATGGCTTGTGCAGTTTGTTTTTAATTATGACTTTTCCCCTCAGATGTTTCTGTATGTGGCATTAGTTTCCAAACTTTATGTTAGAACAAAAACAACAAAAAAGATCCCCAAACAATTAAAACCCCCCTCAAAACAAAAAAAATCCAAAACCCGAACAAGCCCCTTCCTAAAACCTCCCCCCCAAACCCACAAGAAACTATTTACTTAAATCTCTCCACCAATAAAGTTACTGTGATACCTGCAAAAGTTCTTCAGACCCCACAGATATGTTTTATATGGGAGACTTTWGGTACAAGTTAACTCTCAAAGCCATAGAGATGCAGTGGAAGAACCACAGCAGCTGAATTTTAAACAATGAAAGAACAAAATGCCCCAAATGCGTAAAACTAATTGCAATYAGGAAATAAGGTAACTAAAGAATGCATACAAAAATAGCATAAAAAAATTTATTTACCATCCCCCCAACATTGCCTCTGATATCAACTGGTGACATTGTACCATCAGATTAYGTAATAGCTAAATATCCTTGTTTTACCCTTAAGAACTTCTTCAGCTTTCATTGCAACAGAGCATTTTTTAAAAGAATAAATGAGCCTGGAACAAAGATTAGCTTTTTTCTACTCTTATCTCATTAACCTTTAGATACACCAACAACCAGGTGAGCACTCCCACTCCAGCTGCAATAAATGAATGATTCTTTTTGTACTCCTTCTCCTTGGATTGTTTGTTTTGTAATGTACAACATCTAATCCTTCTACTACTATTATCCAAAAACACGACCAAAATTATACATTTTCCAAAACTGTAAGAGGAAGCTGTAGAGAAAGATTTTTCTGTGCCAGCCTTTTGAATAATTGAAATGTTTACTACCACAGAATGGAAGAGCTGCCTACGAAACACTGATGTTCACCACCAAAGTAATCAAATCTCTGCTGTACATTGGGGGGATCCACCTGACCCACAATCCACCATCCTGGCACAAGGAAAAGCCCTGGTGAAGAATGAGGTGCTCTCCAGCTGCTTATTGCCAGCCAAACTGCCTGCACCAACCTTCATCTTTCCTGCTACTGAACCTTAACAGGCTATTTATTTGCATTTAATASCACAGGTGAACTCCCCACTGGAGAGCAGCAGGCTTCCCTGTGGACCCTGGCATTCCCTCTCCATCTCCAGCCAGCCTGACCACACTCCCTGCTCACTGCTGCAGCGACTCCTCTGCTCCTCACCTGTGAGCAGAACAATGGGAGTGCAGCACTATCTGCTCAGTATTTCCCCCAAACCTGCAGGCAACTCCCAAACCCTGCTGGCAGCTCTATGGAAGGAAGTGAAACCTGCCCAGAAATGGGCCAAGATAAGGAATCTCTCTCAAAAAAGCAGTAACAGGAGCAGATGAGCCCATGATGGGATTCATTTTCTGCTGAAGATATGATGTGTATATAAGGGTCATTTAAGGCCCTGTAACTCCTGTTACAGGAGTTTTGCCCCAGTAGGATTTCAGGTCCATAATTCTCAGGAATACAGCGAGACCTAATTTACCTTCTCAGGCACATCAGCATAAGTAAGACAAAAAAAGAGAAAGCTCGCAAACAGTGCTGTGAAACCCTGTACTTCTGATCTGGCCTGGATTTACTGGCACAAGAGGGAAAATCACATAAATTTATAACATACAACTTCCATTGCTTTCTTTCATAGTGGATTTTTTTGGTTTTTTTGTTTTTTTGTTTTTTTTTTTTCAAGGGCCTCCTAGGAGAGATCTGGGAGTAGGCTTTTCCTTTGAACATCAGCTGGATTTCATCACTTTAAGCTCTATGTCCAAGCCCTCTCCCAGATCAGACATGCCTGCCAAGTTTCAAAACCAAGCACAGGATAGTGTCTCTTCAAACAAACAATCAGGAAAGCTGATTGGAACATTCTGACATTTGCATGGCCTAACTTTTAAATAGTAAAGCGAGTATATAAACACAGTATTAAAGATARTAATGCCTTTAACAATTGACAAAAATATTGTTCTTTTAGGTTATTAGACTTTTAGGCTATATGTTATATAATTATATGTTGAGATATGATGATTTTCTCAGCACAGATACCTTAGAAGGTTCACTAGAATGTCATAGAACCTTCTTTAGRAAAATGCTGACTTTTCCCAAAGGCTTCAAGAAACACTGAATATACAACCTCCTTATATAACACATCCAAATAATTCATGATGCTCTCACTGAGGAAGCACTGACTTCATTTTACTTTCACTCCTAGCTGCCAGATCGAGTTAGGCACTCCTGTGACATTGAACTGTCCAATTCTTGTTCCTGCCTGATCCCTATTTCACTCTCCACTCTCCAATTTTCATCTCCTCCTAAGGGTCCCTTATGTTCCAGTGCTCAGGCTGTACCCACTCTGAATTTCCACCAAGAAATCTGGATTCTGGAATTAAACATGTGGCCCTAATGTAATTTTAAATGCCCAGTGTACCAAGACAAAACCTATTTCCCAGCTTTTACCTGATGATTATGTTTCCATTCATCACAGGATTTGTCAGTCTGGGTGGCCACAGCTCTGCCAGGATGGTGCACTGCAAGGTGGCTTTTGGCAGTGAGGGTACACAAATATTTCAGAATTTTTCAGGGTAATCTCCCAGTCTGCTTGTCTGCCTCACCTTTTTTGACCCCAGTTTTTGAACTGTTTTGGTCTTGTTTTCATGACCAGCCTTGTAGCACAGGGGTGTTATGTAATTATGAAAGTTGCTGAGAGACACCAAAGGGAAAGTACAAGCCACCTTCCACCTGTAAGGCTCCTTCTGTATTAAACAGAGAGAAGGARTCTCCTCGAGTCAGAGTGACAGCTCCATCCAGGCTAAGTCATCCCAGGACTCTGAGCCACTGCCTGGAGCATCTCAGCCCTGTCCATGGACTAACACAGCCCCTCCTCTGACCCGGGCAGATGAACTTGTGAGTGTAAGGGCTCAGTGCCCAGACAGAAAAAACTGCCAATGGGAGACTGAGAGTGTCATTTTGGAACAGCTGGGAAACACAGTGAAAGCAGCAGATGAAACATTACAGTATAAAATTGGCAGCACAGGTAGAAAGGCACAGGTAGGAGAATATTCACACCCACACCATGAGGGTCTCAACTGGCACAAATTCTACCTCACGCCTCTGGAGGCATCCTCACCTTCCCAGCAACCACTGAGCAAGCACAGCCTAAGGTAAGAAGTGTGAATATTCTCCCCAGCTCCTGATTGTACCAGAACTTTTCACTTTTACTGAGGCCATTCCAGTAGGTGATTGTGTGTATTCTGTTAATTGAATAATTTGCTAGTAACAATTTATTGCTTATAAAATCACACAGGGTGTGGAAAAAAGTATTTATTAACTTAACTAAAAGTAGAGTCCTAAAAATGTTACTTGTTCTGGTCCTTCTGCTCAATTTAAAACTCRTTTCTGAACTATTTTTAAGATCTGTTTGGCTTGGTATTTAAGAAAATTTCTCAGAACATCRCATACTTGTGAGGCAAATGTCTTACCAAAAGTCAAATGTGGTAAAGCAGAGCAGAAGTGCAAGGAAAACTACAGCAGTGTCAGGAAAAGAGAGGAGGCCTACTTATACAAAATCCTGCTATGCAAATTAATTCCACATTTAATCTCGGTGTCTCTGCAGGCAGAACTTGAATTAACTGTGCTCCATTTTGCTTGTGAACAAAGGCTGGCTGGAAGCTCCAGCACTCCCTGAGGTCACCTATAAAGGCTGTGCAAACTCTTGTCCTTGAAGGGTTTCCAGACTCCAACAGACAAATGGATGGCTGCTGGAATRTGCTGGGGACAGCCCAGCTTCAAAAAGGAGGCCAGATGAAACGATCTCCACACATCCCTACAATCTACATGCTTTTCCTTTCGTTAGACATCCCACAACTGGAAAACACCCTGCTATTCACAGTCCATCCTTCAAGCTGGAACTTTTGATTGTGATGTTCTAATCATAAAATGTAGCCCAGTAGTAAAATCGAGACTAAACATCCCCAGCCTGTTGCTGAGGGCCATTAGGACAGGTAATTTTTACCCCTATTGCTCACCAGCCCCTTGGACCTCGCTTCTGTCACACCCACAGGCTGATCACTCATGGCCACTGCTGAAAATTTAGCATGAGAGCTGCTCAGTGGCTTTGGTAAGAGCCCCTCTCTGCTCAGTCCCAGCGTGGCAGGAATGCTGACAGGCTGAGGTTATCTGGAAGAGGAAGGTGAGGACAGATGGACTGACCTGCTCCTCTGCTTGGGCACCTTTTGCAGTGCAGGATTTCACATACACGTGTCTTTAAAGGTCTTTAAAGCTCCTGACATCTGACTGTACAATTGCTAAGTCATACTAAAGTAGCTGATTTTAATTGATTTTGGCAGCAAATACACTAATGCTCCTTCTACTTGGACATTTCAGTAACAAACAGGACTGACATGAGCTCCGTGAAAACATCTGAAAGAAAAGAGGGCTMTATAATTGTGGCTTACTGGCTTTGTCATTACATTTACAGCCCCACTAATGGTGTATTACAGAGAAGCATAAGGGCTGACTCGTAAAAATATCAATAAAAATAGCACTGTTACTAGGAGAGCACTGTGGGCAGGAACAGCACAGCTCCCTGAGTTTCATTATCACATCACAGAAAACATTAGGACAAGGGGTTTAAGATGATAAAGGACTGAAAAATCTATTTGAAAATTTTATAGAAAAGTATTAACTAAAGGATATGGGCCGGAAAGAGGTTAAAAAAGACACAAAGAAGAGTATTTTCTGTTTGGTGTGGGTTTAAGCACTTTAGTAGACCTCATTAATCTTTTCTGAGGAMAACAGCTGGAAGTGGAACCACTGCTGCTGCCTCTGGTGGGAAAGCATTGAATAAGAAATACCACCCATTTAATATTAACATTATGTGAAATATCTGTGCATGTATAGATGGGTTTCTGTGTGATTTTATGTGGTTTATTCCATTACGAAGCAAAGAAAGAAATCAGAAATATTCTTTCCAGTTTTGAAGGTACCATTTTTGGAAATAAAAATCTTCAACAGACCACAAAGGAATTTGTACCTATTCCTCAAATGKTGGAACACTATATACACATTTGGTCTCACACAGGTCTGCCTCCTGGCTGACAGGATACAACTGTGACCCTCACAGCTTCATCATCACCTCATGAGGTCACACTGCTTAGCTTTTCATGCAAGAAAATTACATATATTCTATTAATTGTTGTTTTATGCATATTTTTCTTTTTCCTTTTAACTGTCACTACTAACTCAAGCTCAGAGTGGCACTTAGCAACATCATAGAATCTAGACACAAACACAYCAAAACACTGTTACAGAATTTCATGGATATCTATTAATCCTATAAATGTAGGGCTAAAATATGTAATGTTGAATTTCTCTAAAACATTTCTCTTTTAACACAAAGTAAATCCAAAACTTATGATTAAAGTTTCATTCCTGCTACAAGTTGTGACTTTCTTCAGAGTGCATGACAATATTCAACACAATAGAAAGTYGCATGAAAAGCTCTGTTAAAAAAACTATTGGATTATGCATACATGGTGAAGAAAATGTATGATATTATTTAGAACTTAGCCCATAGTACACAAGAAGTTACAACTAACAGGGTAGTAGAAATGGTGAGGTGTAGTAGAAAGGGTGACTGTTCCCAGGACACCATGCAAAATGGTCCAGAGAAAATGGGAACTCTCCTACTCACCCCAGGAGGCTCTGGGTCAGATTGTAAAGGTTCACAGTACTGACAGATACATAAAAAGGTAATAAAAAACATCCTAAAGGTCAAATATTTTGGCTTCCAGATGATGTTGTGTGGCAAGAGGAACAAAAGGGTTGTTACTTAGTTGGAGGAAATAAATACTGAAATTGAAAGGGAAGCAGGGAAAGGCCAAAAACTGGGGAAGRAGCAGGCTGTGCTCTTTAGTACCCAGGCACTTTTCTCATTTCCRTGTTTGGAACAGACCTGTGTGCCACAGAAACAGAACTGGTGGCTCACAATATGAAGCAATAATAAATTATTGCATGTAAGCTGGTCCAGCAGGAAATTCTCTAGGGAAGCAGCAGTGAGAAAAGGAAGCATGTCACCAGTGTCACCCTCATGCAAAAAGGCCATATGTGTATTTTTGAAAGCAGATTTTGTTTTAATGTTTTTTGTAAATTAAGATCACAGTCATCACTGAACTGCCTTACAAAGTGCTGCAAACAAAGTGCTGGAAACAAAGTGCTGGAAAAGACCTCCACTTCAGAAGTCTGAAAAAAAGGCAAAATGTTTATGGAAAAAACATAGCATAAAGGATTGCAGGAAAGAGAATCTAATTTCAGCATCAYGTACTTGAGAACTTATAGGCACGTTTCTTTGAATTATTAACTCAGAGTAAAAATCAAACGCATAAACCAGTAAGGAAAAATTAAAAAAAAATACTGCCTATTATAACAAGAAACAAAAAGAATGTGAGAGATCACTGTTTCTATAGTGATACATACATATATACAAATAATAGGAGCAATTACTTCAGCAACTTAAACTAACTGTCTGGCCTCAATCTGTTGAGTTGTTAAAATACTAAAAAAWTAGTTTTCTGTATCTATTTCTATTCAGCAATATAATTTTCAGTACACACACTTTTTCAATGTAGCCTCCATGGCCAGCTGGTTTATAATGCAACCCGCTTCAGTGCTCAAACAGAGAAACCATTTACTGGAGTGGAAGAAGGTACAGCTTTTTTCTTCAGTAACAGTTGTACAACCTTTTCTTTTTTTCTGTGGCAAGCAATATAGGCTGTGCACGCATGGGCTTAATAAGCCTGCCTAAAGCCTTTTTTTGACACACACTGTGAACTCAGCCCCAGCATCCACCCATAGCTGGGCCAATTGACAAATAATCTCTGAGTTCAAGGGGAGTGTGCACAGGAGCAAGTGAACAGGGAATGGCAGCACTGAGATTCCTGCTGCAGCACCCACACCCCAGGCACACAGCGCAGCCACGGTACACGCGCACGTTTATTGTGCCACACATACAAAGGACAAGACTGAAATAAACTCTTTACCCCAGAAAAGAACCAGTTATGAAATAAGGCTTGAAACATGAATAAGCATTGAACCAGATACTGAAATTTTGAAGGAAAAGCAAAAAAAAAAGGCTTCAACTCCTATTTTTGAAGACTGCGTTGGAGTGAATCACAATCACTGAYATACAGAGATGCTACAGGTTTTCAATGGCTCATAGGACTATTCAGTCTAATTAAAACCATGGTTTACAGGTAAGCCCTAGAAAAGAGGAACTGTGTCCTATGGGTATAAACAAAGTCCTCTGGCTCAAGAATTCTTTTGCTGAACCGAWTATTAAATGTACAAGTGCTTCCTGCAAAGCTGCATCTTGGTTACCACAGCTTCACTGCATTCCCTGCTGACATTCCAGCAGCTGGCAGCCTAGAAAAGGCTGAAATAGAGCTTGGTCATTGTTGTCAAGGTACCATGTAACCAGTCATCTTCCYACACAGAAATTTAACAGCTGGGCTATTCAGAAACCGAAAGTAGGGAAAAAAATGTATATCTGAGACTAAATTCCTTTTAAAAAGAAATGCTGAATATACTTATTGAGCTTAGCATTGGTTGACGTCAAACCAAGGACATGTACACCAAAATCAAGGGTAGTGCCCCGCCCAAAGTATGGTATCTCTTACAAGCCAAACACTGTAACTGGAATGACCAAAGGCCCAGCAGCTGCTCCCATGGATCCCTCAGCAGGTGCCTTGGGAGATGCTCTCAATCGTGTTCTCTGCCCCACTGACAAGGTGAGTGCACGCAGCCCCTTGGAAGCCAAATGCAACTCAGGAGAAAACACGCACGRCACAGGCAAATGCTCAATAGCAGTTGAACCAGAGAAAGCTGCTCCGACAGTGTTTTCTCATCATTTGACATCGTATGAGTTGTGTGGCTGACATCCAAGCTGAAGGAGAGAAGTGCTCCCGTATCAAATGACAGCCAGGAGCCCAGATGCACTACGGTTTTAAGGAAGGGTTGAGTGTGGTGAATGCAGACACAAAGGCTCAGAGTGCCTACACCACATCCAGACAGCATCCACGTTCACTTGGCAGAAACAAAGAATATTCAAAACACATTTTATCAGGAATATCAGAGATATGACTAACACTCTCACCGTGTTTCATACAGACTTACAAAGMAAAACTGACATAAAGTCAACTGCAAATAACTGACCAGCATGGTCAAGTGCATCTCTGATTCAAGCAAGATAAAGAGAGAGCTGATCATGCAAATTTAAAACCTATCACAGCCAGAACCAACAGCTTCTTCAAAAGAAACTAAGCATTACAAAAACTATCTCTTTTCTGTTGCCAAGAGCTATCTTTTGCTGTTACCACCATGCTTGCAGCATTGCCATAGTTCCCAAAACCAATATTAATACCTAGAAGATCTACCCTCATTTAGGAAGAAAGAACTCCAAGCCTTCACTTACGGACTGAGACCAGTGTAAGCACACAGGAAAAATGAACAATATCAGAAGGGAATCAAGCAAAAAAACACATATTTTATGGATGAGGAGAAAAAAAATTCTATGGGGGTCAAAGAAATCTACGGATCTTAACTTCTTGGTGTCAATAATAATGGAAGAAAAGTAGAGAACAGCTTGACAAGAGGAGGATAAAGAGGAAAGGAATTATTCCAGGGATCAATTCATACTTCTGCTACTTATGAAGAACATTTTGGGGTTTAATGCTCAAAAGAAATTACAAAAAAGGCATTTATCCAARTGCTCATAAATTTTTTCATACTGCTACATTGTTGCTCTTATTATTCACCTGCTCTTGTCTTCCAAATGTCGCTAATTTGGAATACCCTTTCTGCACATGCTGCTGCTCAATTAAGAAGCAGCACCAGTAGAGGCAGAGCAGAGGCTGTGTCCCCTCCACTCACCTCTCCAYACAGCTGTTCACCATCCTCTCCCCAAAAACAGGAACCAGCAGCCACCTGCTGCCCCTGGGGAATTTCACTCTAAATTAGAYGAACTATGATAAAGAAGGATCAGAAGTGGAAGACAGGGAAAAGAAGTCAGAGAATGAGGAAATCAAGTCAGGGACTGTCATCATACCTGCATCACAGTGAAAAATCCATCAAACCTAGCAACAAGTGAACCAGGCTCTGGGATGGCAGGTAGAGACTCGGGCTGATCCGTGGCTGTGTAGGGTCTGAAGACTCACATCACCCATAGYGTGTACCTGCAAGGGTGCTGCAGCCAGCTTTAGAAACACAGAGCTCTCTTTTGGGGGAAGAAAACCCTAAATCATGCAGCATTCATGAAATAATAAAATGTGAATAAAATAAAGAGSTGAGCAATTGTGCTTAAGAAGCAGGTTAAGAGGCCAGCACTGCACTCTGGAATACCTCTGTGAAAGGTGCCTTAAAGATGTCCAGTCATGAGATCAGACACACCCAGAATAAATACAATGTGCTGCTGGGACTCAAGAGAGCCTATGCAGTGCAGTGGGACAGCAAGGCAATATGACACTGGCAGCTACATGTTGAGTGGAACTGAAGAGCAGGGTACAAACCCAAAAGATGAAAAAAAAATGTCTGCAATCAAGATGAAAAGCTTTTCAAAACTAAAGGGAAAAAATCAGGATGAAAAGCAGCCATTTGGGAGAGATCATAAAAATAATATATTTCTAGAAAGCTTCAAAAGATTTTATTTCTTTGGAACAGACAAACTCAAGCAGGTAAGGTGGAGGGATTAAAAAGGCATGGGAAAAAGACTTCAAYATTCTTACAATCGTATGATGTTTGTTTAACACTCTGCATTGTTCATTAAACAATAACCAAATAGATCATTCCACTGAGCTGAATTGCAAAATCTGGCAAAGCTGGACTCAAGCATGGATATTGTGTTTCTCATCTAGGAAGGCTTGTACRCTGTGTTCAATACACTGATTTTCATGAAAGGAGTTAAAAAAACGATAATCTGACCCACTGTAGTGAAGACCAAGATAAATGTAAGCATTTCTGTCTGTTGTCAAAGAAACCTGTGGTAACTAAAAATACTTTATAAACTGAAAAAAATGGAAACTTAGGAAATTCCTGTAACTATTGCAAAAAATTGTCATAAATCAGATTTTTAGATAGAGAATCACAGAATTGGAAACATTTAGGTTGTAAAGACCAACCAATAACCTAGCACTTCCAATGCTAAGCTTTCCAAAAAACTGACTATTGAAAACAAACTTCTCCACACCAAAAATACCTTTTAAATAGCYACAGGTATAAAGAGCCCAAGGTGTTCAGGATGTGACCCTCAATTTTGTTACATATGTTCATTAAAAAATTACTCACCACTAGTAGGCATCTGAGTCTTTCATTGACAGTTGAGGCACTTAAATTTTGCTAAACTATACACAGGGCAAATAATATTTAATATATATTTWAAAAATCTGCTTTCAAGTTGTCCCTCATGTAATATTTTGAAGATCAAATGGCATTTTTTGGTCTACAGCTGGAGAGTAGTAATTCACTTCTGATCAATCCCCCATCCATTGCCCTCTCTGTGGAGAAGCCATCATGCCCAACTCATGTCTGGCGACACACTCATCAGGAGAAGCCTGAATTCTGAAATAAACAAAACTTATTTCAATATGACAGTGAAAACTTCACCTACATATTCTGTTCTGATTCATGGAGATCACTGTCACAAAACCAAAAGGAATTGCAGTTTGACATCCCTAATAGCAACTCCCCTGTTTTACCAACTTTTGATTTAAGGGTTTTCCAAAATGCCTCAAACCCACTCTGCAGTTTTTGAAGCAAATCTTTCTCTTTAAAGCAACGCTTCTGCCGCAATAAAACCGCCAACTTTTTTTTAGCAGAGGATAGCAGGACTCGAAATGGAAACATCTGGTGTCGCTTACGGACACATATTAGAAGAACAGATACTAGATTTGCCTGGAAAAATCAATGTTTGCCCTTCATGGGCAAAGCGGATCGCTCATSGGGGCTCGACAGGAGCCGACAGGCAGATGCTGCGGCTGGGGATGGCAGCGAAGCCTCGGGGGTGGCCGTGCCGGGCACACCGCGCTCCCCACGGACACCGGGGCTGGGAGGGTCTCTCTGCGGTACCTGAGCAGAAGCTGTTGCTGCTGATAGTCCTGCCGGAGCGCCCGGAGGAACTGGGCGGGTTGAATTCCCGGCTTTCCTCTTCCGAAAAGGGCGATTCGGAAGCGGGAGATACCTTCTGCTGCGGCCGCAGGACCAGGCGGGGGATGCGGCTGCGGGACACCTCCTTTTCCAGCTGCGTCCTCTGCTCCTGCTCGGGAAGGGACACCCCGTCAGGAACCTCTCGGATGTGCCCTCCTCCTTCCATCATCGAGGCAGGGGCAGGCAAATCCCGGCCCCTCCGCCCCCCCCAGGGCGGGGGCAGGACGCGATTTGCCTGCCCCTGCTTCTCCTCGCTCCCCGCCGCCCCGTCCGCGCCCGGCTCCTCACCTTGCCGCTCTCCCGCAGGGGCCCCATCGCTCCTCAGTCTCGGCGCAGCCGGGGACAGGCACCTGGCATGRGCGACAGGGATGCGCCGAGCGGCTCTGCGCTGCCGCTGTCGCTGTCTCTGCGGCGCTGGGGGTGGCGTTGCCCGGCCCGGCCCCGCCGCCGCTCCCCGCCCCGACACGTGGTGCCGCCGCAGCGCCCGGGCCGCGCCCGCCGGGGCTGAGCAGGTGCGGGGCTGGGCTTGGTCCCCTGGCACCGCGGGCCCTGGCAAAGCCGCCCCTAGCACCGCGGCCCCGGGCACTGCAGACCCTCTGGCACCGCGGCCCCTGGCACTGCAGAGCCTCTGGCACCGCGGCCCCTGTCACCGGAGTCTCTGTCACCGCAGCCCCCCTGGCATTGCAGCCCCTGTCACCGGAGTCTCTGTCACCGCAGCCCCCCTGGCATTGCAGCCCGTGTCACCGCACCCCCGGGCACCGCGGCCCCTGTCACCGAGGCGCCTGTGACCGCACCCCCCCTGTCACCGCAGCCTCTGGCACCGCTGCCCCTGGCACCGCAGCCCGGGGCACCGAGGCGCCTGGCACCGCAGCGCCCCCGAGCACCGTAGCCCTTGTCACCGAGGCGCCTGTTACCGCAGCCTCTGTCACCGCACCCCCGGGCACCGCGTCCCTGTCACCGCTGCCCCCGCCGTCTGAGCGCCCTGGCAGCGAAAGGCGGAAAGGAGCGTAAACCTGGGGAAACCGAGCAGAGAGCAGATGATGCCACTACAAATACGACGGATGTTTGGCCRTACGCTTAGCAAAATGCATCGTCAGATTTCTCTGCTTCTTAGTCATAGAGTTACAGAATGTTAAGGGTTTGGGAGGGTTCTTAAAGATTATCTAGTCCTAACCCCCSCACCATGGGCAGGGACACTTCCCACTAGACCAGTTTGCTCRAGTCCTTAGCAAGCTGGTCTTGAACGTTGTCACGGTTGAAGCATCCACGACCTTCCTGGGCAACCTGTTCTAATGTCTCTTCACCCTCGCAGTAAAGAATTTCTTCCTAGAGTAAAGAATTTCTTATTTTTCAGGAGCAACTATTTATGGAACATGTAGAGAGTTGAAAACTTTCTTCATTCTCAGACATAAAAATGTACTCGATTCTCAGATGATACATTGCATATTTAATTGTATATTTAATGATAGTATTGTATATTTAATATACAATACTATTATTATACAATTATACATTGTATATTTAATGATAGTATTTTCTCTCTTGCCATTCCTTGTGGTAATTGTCGCTGACCCTCCTATTTATTAATGTACATGTGGTAACCTTGTTCATCTGCTCCCCAGAGAGGGACTACTTAAAAAACAGGCATTACCAGGACTGCAATCTGGGCTTTATGCATATGTGCACAATGGGTGAAAAGGACTGCTTTTCCACAAAAAGGATGGTGAAATTCTTCATATGAAGCTCATTTGAGGTTCTACATTGATGTCTGCTTATAGGACTTAATGAGTTTGCAGAAGCTGTACTTTCAGCAATCTTTTTTTTTTTTTTTATTTTTTTTTTTCCAAAGATTCCCTTTGCATTTAAGCTTCCTGCTGTCCTGGTTTCAGCTGGGATATAGTTAATTTTCCCATGACACCTATAAAGGGCCCCAATTCCTGTTGGGAACTTCTGTTTGCTATTAGAGYGTAAATATTAAATACTGTCTCAAAAATAATTAAGAGCAAATGTGCCTTTAACGTGTAGTKCAGAGAGCATAGCATCAGCATCAGGAAAGGTGATGCATTCATCTGGACCTCGAAGAGGAAAGAGGACACTGGTGAGTACTGACGCACTGATTCGTGTATATCCAGAGAGTCATAATTACTAATTTATTAACCTGGCGTCAGAATTAGATCCATTACTTATGTAAAGCTCCAAGCTATGCTCTGCCAAAAAGATGATACCATCCTTCCCTGGCAGTGACAAGACATCTATAATTCAGAGAAGTGAGATTGTTGCAGCTGAAAAAAAATGCTTACAATTCCGGTTATAAAAATTTGATGCTTATAAAATATCTTCAAAGCACTGGCATCTACCTTCCTACCACAAAAGATCRGGAAGAATTCTGGACCTTTCCCTACTGCTTCAAGGCTGTTTCCGTGGAAAATTGCAAATCACGTGTTTTAATCACACAAATTTGCTCTTCCATTCAGTAGGGATCAGGGCACCTGAGACCGTGGGCTCCTCCTGCAAGCCACCCGTGGCACTTGTGGGGTGGAAATTTCCCGTGCACATTTGCAAAGCTGTTGTAGCAGTAGTGAGAGTAGGAAGAAGCTGTGCAACAGCGCTGCCATTGCCATAGTAACTCAGCTCCAGAGCTGCTGCTGATGATTCAATTGTCGGAGCCTGTTTTATCTTTTTCCATTTCAAGCTCAAATTTTTGCCTTGCTAAGAAACAAGATATGAGAAGTGAATTCTTCAGGCTGCCTCAGGATTCATAATGGGATGTGATTCCCTTTGATCTTCTCTCCTCTTGGCATAGAGATTTATAGCCTTATCATAAATCATAAAACAATAATTAACTTTCAAGCAAACATTTCTTTTCCCTTACAGTCATGTATATCCTATAAATATTGAGGAATTAATTAACTTTTCAGCCTATTAAAACATTTTCACTTTGCACTAGTTAATCATCAGTACTGGGAGGAGCACATATGTGATATGAACATGTGATACCACTCTAATTCCTCTCTCATGTCTTTTACAAACCAGCAGGATCTCTGCATTACCTATAAAACTATTTTTTATAAGCAGTGTGTAACTGAAAAAAACTGTGTTTGCTGTGGGAAGAAAAAAATTTATACATTCAAAAGGGCCTCAGAAAACCTACAGAACAGTGTCTTCTTAGGCCTTTTCTTGCTTTACTCCGTTCTGAACAAAAACAGCTCTCCAGGAAGCCACAGAGAGAGGGCTGCAGATTCAGCAGAAGCTCCTGGGCTCCAGGAGCTGCCAGGGGAAGCTGGGCACTGCGCCAGGCCCTGGGGTTAGACCTTATGCTTTCCTGAACGGGGAGCAAGGTAAATGAAGCAGTTTTTATTTCCAGCCTTTTCTACCGAGTTCTTCGTTCTGGTAGAGTGATCTGAAAAAAAAAGTTGCAAGAGAGAGAGAATGGGGTGAAATGCAGGGAATCACAGAGTATGTTTGGCTGCTGCCTCTGAATTTTGTCAGTGGGAGGGGGAATGGGATTCTAATTCAGCAGAGTTTTGCTGGCCAGCTGTTAGCTGCGTCCATGAGCATAGTCACAAGGAGCTCATTGCATTGACAGTCCATTGAGAAAAGCTTCACCTGATGTTTTTGCAAAGGTTTCTGCAAAAATTGTTGTTTTAAGTTTATTTGTTCCATCTGATGGCACATTGTTTCTAGACATCTGCAAATGCTGTTTTCCTGTCCCCTTTCTTGCAGTGTAGTAGTTTTACTCATGATCTGTCAGAATAATGGCAGGAGAGCAGAACARTAAAGGTCTCAATATCCTAATTAAGTACCCAAATACCTCAGTTCAGAATTGAGCACTTCAGAAGAACAAGCAAAAACCGTAACATACTCGGGRGAGACTCACCTAGAGCTCAGCAGTGTACAGGAGCACCTCTGCATCATTCCACACAAGAGATTGATTCATGCTGCCAGCCGAGACCAAGTCTCAATGCGACCTTCTCTGTGGCACAGCCTTGAATGTGACTGTGTTTCCATGAATTTTCCTTCTTTTCTGTGCAGTAGTTCAGCTTCTGCAAGAAGGTTTCAAGTCCTCACTTTTCTTTTGGCCAGTCCTACAGATGGAAGCAAGGAGGATTTGTAGGAAGTCAGAGACTGCAGTCAGCCCAGGTGGCAAAAGGAGTGCAGCCTTTACTTTTCTGTGTGTGGATGTAATAATTAAAAGGCTGAACAAGGATTCCTGCCTGATGTGAATTCTTACTCAACACTCACCTCACACACCTTTGCTATTTTTATGCTGTCATCATTTGGTAAATGAAGTTGCATAAACTTGCAAAATTGACTTTGTGGAGAAGGGAATGCCTCCACAGTCAGATTATCACCYGAAGAATGTTGGTCCAAAACCAGGAGAGTTTGTTGCTCAGACCAGGGATGTTTCAACTTTTTATAATATGAAAGTACTTGTGGACATTTGGGATGGAAACCAATGACACATTTTGTGATCTTATGTTCATAAGGGTTAGATGGCTTTCTCACAAAGTTGTTTTGATTTGGAGAGTTTTGGTGCCTAAATCTTCTAAATTCAATTTCAAAGGGCTGAGTTTTTCTTTTAGACTTGGCCCTGGGTGTTCACAGGTCGACAAAGTGCAGGCAAGACCTGTAGTGGCCACAGGCCATGTTTTAATTTGGAATTACATCACCCTCTGAGGTCAGTGATGAATGAGGCAGAGAGCAGAACTGTAATCCCAATACATGACTTTATTAATGCAGGCACATAACTGATAAYGCTTCTGTTCAAGTCTTGGAGAGCATCTGTACTTTGCCAGCTGAGACAAGWTTGCTTATCAAATGTGTTGATCCTGTTTTTCTATTCAAATGGGTTGTATAATATCAGCAGATCTCACTCAAACATTTCACAAATACTGAAAAGAAGACCAGCTGGAGCTAACCATTTTCATAGCAATAGTTTACATTAATGTTCTGCAGAGAATAACCTGGAAAAATTCTCTCATGGTCTTTCAGAAATACTGGAAAATGAGAGAAAGATGAGAAGACTATGAATATCATTATAATATAGAGAAAACATAAAAATGGGAAGGATTACTTCATGTTGGTCTTGGACAAAATAATAGAATAATTAATTTATGAATCTGGTAACACAAATCATAGGTTAAAAATAAAAGTAATAGGTATCAGGACATCTTTATAGAAAGAATATCTTGTAAAAAAGATGCATTGGAATGAATAGTAACGTTTGAAAACTTACAGCCAAATTCAAAGAAAAAACATCTGGGACAAATAATAAAACTCTGCCAGTAGGATGGGAAACTGTTTTGGAAAGCAAATATGAGAAAAATATTCAGGCCCTTAGTAGCCAATGTCTCAATAGGAGTTCTTAGACCATAACTGTGGTTAAGAGAACTAATGCTGAAATGGAATATTTAGCTGAACTAGGGGAAGGATCTTGCCTGTGTACACAGTGTAAGATGTCTGCTGGAACAGTGTGTTCAGTGCTAGTGGGAAAGAGTTCAAGGGAAATACTATTTGCTGCAAGACATTTATTTAATCTGACTTCTGATAAGAGTTGTGTGATCTGTTTGTACTAGACAGATCTCTGTCAGTACTACTCAGTGAAATGCAAGCCAGAAAGCAACCTGAAGCACTGCAGACCCTCAGATGTTTGTGAAGCAGCCTCTGTATGTAGAAAGGACTTGGGGTGTCTTGTCTGACTTCAGGCATCTGAAGATACTGTGTGAAATTGTGGGATATAGAGAGGCAGAGCTGTGGGAAGCAGGCACATCTGTGCCTGTGCCTKCACTGGAGATGGAGGTACAAGGAAGGATCTGTGGCCAGCAGCTGCCTGGGTTTAAGCTTCTCTCCCCAGGGGTACCAGAGCTCTGCCAAAACTCATGACTCAGCTCTGCATCCAAACAGTTTGGGAAATATGAGAAATTTGAGTTAAAGTGCAGATTTGATCTGCTTTTAAAATACTGTAAACACATTAAAAATCTATCTAGAAACAATTACGGTTACTTACCATAACAGGCACTCCCATCAAAGTCTGTTAGCTTGTACAGTACAATCTAGGCAGCACAGAAATATTCTGTGTTTTCAGCTCTGCCAGAGCTCTAACAGAACAAAATCTGGTATTGCTATATAGGTCCAATTTTTCTAGTTCATAAAATAGTTTTACATTGTAGGACACGTATTTTGATAATCTCTGAGAAGATTACTGCATGGTCCAGTGTAAAAGATTAGGAGTGGCTTTGTTGTGATTCCTAAAATCCAACCATTTAAGCTCAATAGTGGTATCCTACTGCAACATATGGCTGTTTTATATAATGTAAATTCTATACAGATTTRTAGTAGTGGGATGTGGCTGTGGTGAGGTCCTGAAAATGATGATAGTGTGCAGCTATTTCTGGTAGATGAGTCCRGGTGTAATATTCATCCTCAATTGGGTTAGGCTTTGGTAGGATATTACTGAAACATGAATACTTARGGGAAACAGATTGATCAGAGACAGACACACACATAATGGGTCTTACCTAGTTTTGAAAGCTTTTCTTTCAAAAGGAAAGTGTTCACTTTTATCTTGGCTCAGTGGTATCAGCCAGGCATTGTTTAAGCTGGAGGATACAGACATGGTGGATCTGATAGGTATTTGTTTTATTAGGYCAGAATAAGTGAGAAGGTAAGTAGAGGTGATATTCAGCAGTTAATTTCTATATGCTGCATGTCCAAGGGTTATCAAGGAAATAATTTAAGTATCTTGCTTTATTTTCCTCAGTACCTTATGTATGATTATGTAGTATATAGCACTTTCATCACAGAGTGGACAGAAAAAGCATTCAATTGGGAATCTGAAGTGCCATTTGGAGAAGCATAGTTGGTATTTTTAGTCCTACCTGGAAAGTGGTTTCATTAGTGAAATGAGTTTTATGACCCCAAAATGGATCTCTGAGAACTGTTTGCTCATTTAACATACAGACCTAACTGGATTTCTGTGTTCTGATGAGTAAAATATTTGTTTCTGATCTACTTTTATCCTGTTCTTAGCATGCAGGTAGAGAAGAGTCTGATTTGGAACGCTCTTCAGTGTGGGAAAGGATGCAGTGAAATGTGCGTAGCAGAAATGGAGGCACATCTTGCAGAGCTCTTAAGGTAGACCTCAAAATTTTGTCCTCAAAATTGGTTGAAGACATTTAATATGATGTTTAAAAGTATGAACTCTCACTGACCTGGTGATGAACACAGTTCTTGAGAGCTCTCCCCTTTGAATGAAAGTCATGCCTTGCCAATTCCCAGATGCTTCTGCAAAATGAAACAGAACAAATCTCATCAGTTTTTGAGAACCCTCACGGAGGAGCAAAAGGCAAAATGATGGTGTAGAAGGAGATGGCTTCTAGAACATCACCAGAGCTCCACTGTGTGAGGCAGAAATGACTGCACCTGCTGCAGCCAAGTGAGATGGGATATGGGAGGGGAGAGTCACAAGGTAATGGGGAAAGGATATCAAAAGTGCRGATGTGATCGAAGGCACTGCTGGTCAAATAATAATATGATTTCCCATGCTCCATATAGGAGGCACAAATCCTTTTAAAGTGCAACTGAAATAAGAAAACCAGCATAAACAGTACATAATTGTCAATGTCAAGCTGAAGGGAAGAGCAGAAACTGTGTTAGCACAGCATTATAATTTAAGCTCAGGATAACTGAATTGAATTTAAAAAGGTATTCAAAGGTAACAGCAATGAAGAATGGCCAAAGCAGAGGCTTTTTACCTCGGTCCTTTTAAATGGCAAAAATATGAACAATACTTCCCCCCTCCTACCACTGAGTAGTCTTTAAAAACTAAGAAGTCTTACAAAGTCTTTCATCTTAATCTTCTCATTGAGCACTCTATTACTCCTTCTGGGGTTGCTTCAATAATAAGATTTGTGATATGTGTGAGTTTTTCAGTACTGAGTTTCAGTATTGAACAAGTAGGAATTTATATATTCATCTGTGTATTCATCTGTAAAATAGTTCACGAAGAATAGCTCAGAACAGGAACTAGAAACATGGATTTTTACTTATTTAACTGATGTTACAGTATTTATATTTTGATCTTACTTTGTGAGCCTGGTCTTGCTCTCTCAGCTTCATAGTATAAATGTATATAAGCCAGGGAGCATAATGCAGTTTCAGTCATCCTCCTGCCCTTGTTTCTTTCTGTCTTTACTGATATTCCTAGCTAGACACTTACCCAGCAGTGTTGTTCACATATGCATTCTCTGAGAAGGTTTGGAGACTGAATTGAAAACAGGGACAAGGACTTTTGATCTATTTTTTCAATGTRTATTTCAATGTGATCTTGAACAGGGCCTGAAATGCTGCTTCATATAAACAATTGATGGTAATGTTAATTGGAGTAAATGGTTAAACTTAATGACTTCAACATCAGAGAGATTGTCAGGATACCAGGTGGGCTACAAATTCTTCAGATAGTCAAATGGAATGATTACTAAATGGGATCAGAATCACTGGTGTGAGGGTTTTGGAGCAGTGTGTTTGTAGTTCACGTGTATGGCTCCTGACAGGTAATTTTTGCTTAATGAYATCCACCCACATAGCGTGTGAATAAGTTATGTTGTTACCATGCTCTCATTCCCTTTCAGTAAGGTAAGTGTGCTATCTGGGGCAATTAAAAGGCAAACGTCACACTTTTCTTTTAAAATCTAAGCATCTACCTTAGACAATGGCAATATCACATTTTCCACAACTGTCAACAAATAACACTGAGACTGCTTTGATAAAAAGCCTTGTGAMGTTTCTGAGAACATTGAATATGTGAAAGAAATAAATAAGAGTGCTTCACTTTTAAGAAAAGATGTGTGTTTGTAGGGTTGTGGAAGAGTTTTAATRTTTATAAATGTCAAGAAGAAATGAGATTTTTAATTTTGCATCTGATTTGATAGGTTTATTTACACTCTAGTTTGTAATTTTATTTTGTTTTTCTCTAAAAGAAGACAAGATAAACAAGAAAATATTTTCTACTGATCCTGAATTGTTGACTGTGTTAAATATACCATTGATTTATAGTCTGGTCATTAAGCTGAGAGAAATGAATGCAGTTCRAGTTGTGAATTATGGATAACAGTGGAAGACTACATCAGCCCCCCTTACCTATTTATTGAGKCTCAGCTGTGTTGTGCAGGCAGTGCCCTTGTCTTTGGAGCAGGCCCTGTGGCTGCAGCCAGGGATGATGGCAAAACTCCTGCTGAGATCTGTGCTGGCTCGCGCCGCGTTGTTCCAAACTGGCTGGAGGCGCCCGGCCAGTGATCCCCAGCTGCACATGTCTGACACCCAGTCCCTGGGCTCAGTTTAATTGCTAATTGCAACAAATGCCTCCAAGAATCTGAGTGCAGGGGCATCTGTGTAAGCATAGGGACAGGAAGGGATCCTGTCAGAGCTGATTTCATACCCTGTTCCCCCTGGGAGCTGCCCTGGGTACGGTGCCACCTGGCACCAGTGGATTTCAGCACTAAACAGTGTTGGGCAAGCTTTAGTTCAGGAAACACTAAGGGACTGGGCTCAAATATTTCTGAAATACGATTCAATCCCACAGCCCTTGTACATTCAAAATTACCAGCACAGCTGAAAGGTTGTGTTCTGCCCTGTAGTTCCCACCAAAAGTAAAGACTAAGSTTTGAAAAGCACATACTGAGGAATTGCTGTAGATACTAAGGGGAACTTAAATGAATAGTTATTGCACACTCACTGGTGATATGAATTTCAGAATTTCAAAATCCTCATTAGTGAAAACATCTGTTTAATTAAAATTTAATTTAATTWAATTAAAAATTACCTATTCTACACATCTGTTTTCTGTGCTTTGTTCTCTTAATTTAGATGTCATGTCATCAGTGGGTCTTTTAAATTATTTGGGGGGTAATCATTGCAGATTCAGACTTCCAAAAATGTTAATTTTTCCTTTGAAATGTGTATACCATGTATTTAAGTATGGTAAGTGGTTTTGGTTTTTTTTTTTTTTTTATTATTCCATATATCTTGTCATTTTCTTCTTATTTTTCTTATCATTTTTTGTTTTGATATAGGTATTTTATAAGTCATTATGAGAGACTATCCTTACTGTTTACTGTGGGTTTGAATTGAGTTTAAGCAGTCAAGAGCACCCACTCAACCCACTCAAAAACATTAGTCTTGAATTTTAATGGAAGGCAGATTTAACCACTTCAACACAGGATCCCACAAACGCACGACTTTGATACGAGGAGGACTCGCATTCTGTTCATGGCAAATCTGCAGGATCTGGCCTCAGTTTAAGATTGTATCACTGCTGGAAGATAAAATCTTCATAAAAATATTTAAATAATATCCAGTGTGACTCTTTAAGGTATCACTAGAGTTAAAAGAAAGATACTTTGAGCCTGGACTTAAGAGAGAACTTGTGACAAAATGAAATACAGCCTGCTGAARCCTACTGTAAGCAAATACCACAAGCTGTGCCAAACAATTATGGTAGTTTCACATTAAAAGCAATACCAAATAGAAAKAAAGGACTTGCATATTCTTGTCACCACTGTTTTTAAATGGTACACCCATTAACAAGGCTAGCAATCATCTGGCAAAAAAAAGCCATTAAACCATAATCTGTTTATAGAAATATCCAATACAGACATGAGTTTTAAAGGCTTGAGTTTTTGGGTTTTTTTTTTATAAGCAAAAAAATGGATCCGAATATCAGAACTGCTTGCTACTACTATTTAGGAATATTAGAAACACTGTTGGTTTTTTTAAATTTAGTTTTCATTACAGTTCATTGCAAAATGTTACACTGTAACATATCTGCTCTTTGCAACAAAGCAGAAAATACAGATTAGAGTTTAGTTCATGCCTAACACTTTTGTATATTGTAACACTTTTGAGTTAATAAATGGATTTTGGTGGACACCACTGAAGTGGTGAGGTTAGAAATACTTAAAAGATCAGCTGAGGGATACCTGTGTCACACCCAGCACATTGTGATGTACTCTTGCCCAAAGATGCCAGGTTTTGTGTGCTCTTGGTTGGTGTGGATCTCATGCTCCTGGCTCAGGGACATGATGCAGTTTCTCATCAGATACTCCAGTGCTTTTGCAAACACTCTGTGTCGGTGACCTGACCCAGAGAAACTCCCTTCTCTGCTGCAGTAGATGAAACTGGATGTGAYTGGAGAATACTGGGCTTGATAATGAGGGGGCATTTGATCTTTAGTTTGTCAGAGCACACTGACAACAATTTTGATTTCAGAGCCAAGTTCAATTTTTTTTTTAAGAATCCTTTGTTTTTGCCAACTGGGAATCTTCGCAAATAGGTTTAGCAATGCTTCAATAGAAATACAAGTATTTCTAGGTTTTATATCTCTATTTTTCAAAAGTTCATATATTGGTTTATTTGTTGCCCCAAATATGTATTAGAAGGCATCTTTCCCTTGGACCTCACACAACTTGCTTTCACAGTCAATCATGACTCCAAATTATCTACATATTGCTAACCCCATGCAGTCTAGTCTCACAAAAATTACTGAATTTTGCTATATTTTTTGTATCATCCAGCAAATAATTCAGTACATTTTCAGAGTTCCCTAATCAATCATTTTCTAAGTACTGTAAAATTTCTCCTTCCATCTTCTGCCTGCTTCAATATGTAAGAAATACGMGTTCAGAAATTTGAAGTTGTATTTAATCTGAAATAGAACATTCAGGGATTTCAGAAGCTAGTAGATTTTTTTTTGTGCTTTGTAAGGTGGAAACATTTACTGACAGTCTCTCTTTCAATGAYAGGCAACTAATAACATCATCAGAGATAGTGTTACTTCTTTCTTATCTTCTTCAATTCGAATCTCATGTTCCATAGACACAGAAAATAATTCCATCTCTTACTGGATTTGTATATGTTGAACAAATGCTGTTCATACTCCCTGGCTTTTTCACAGTTCTCAGATGATGGGATGCTTTTTCTAGTTTTTCTTAATGATCACTTATGTCTGATTTTATTGAAGACATTGTAAGTTTTCTCCAGCTTCTTGTTAGAAGCCACTATTCAGTTCCAAATAGGACTAGAAAAAAATACRAACAGTATGAAATCATACTTGACATTGTTCCCACTCAGAAAGTGCTTTTAGCTTAAAAAGTATGACCTCATTCAATATTTAAAATAATGGCAATACTAAATAAACCTGAATTCTGTTTTATATAGAAGTTAAATGGTATCTTACTCTTTGGAGTAATTAGGAAGTTTGCATCGGAGTTGGTTTAATGTTTTTAATAACAGAATTTTTTAATTGTCCTTCTGCAGATTCTGTGCAGGATCTGTGTGAATATAATTGTCTTTGTAATAATAAATGCATTTGAAATGTTCTAAGTGGTAAGATGTCATCTTCTTCTTTTGCTTCTGATGGGAGTGTTGGAGCAGCATGAGAGAAGCRTTGATTCTGCAGAGGCAGTGGTGTGCACATGCCCCCAGGCTGTGTAGGGGCTCAGGAATGTGCTTACCTGGTGACACTCAGGTTTTTTGTTGCTGAATGTAACAAATCAGGTTCCTTCATGTCATCAGTCTGTATGTGATTTGATTTTCTCCTTTGTCAAATATATCAATAAGGAATACGTTCTCTAAATGGTAGTAGCAATTGTTCTAGAAGTAAGAATTTCASCTAAACCTATATTGAGTCTGGTAGATACATGTCTATCTTACTCTTAGGAGTCTCCAGCAATGGTTTCTATAATCTCCCCAACTACATTACTCTTCCTCTTTTAATTATCTTTACTTGGTGTTTGAACTGTCTGTGCTAAAGTCATTACTCCTYGTCCTGTCCCCCACAGCCAYGAGGAGMAGAGTGWGCTCTTTTTAACAACTTTATATGCACCTGAATATCRCCCCCTGCTTATCTCAGTTCTTTCTTATTCTGTTAGGCTCATGATTCCTTCATTAAYTTTTATTTGTTCTGTTTAAAACAATCATCCTATTATACTCAGATGACATAACTTGTTAGGTTTATTATAAATKCTAACCACTCTTCGAAGCTCTGACAGTCCCACTCAGCTCGGAGTTGTCTGCACATTAACAGTATAGTTCATATTTCATCATGCAGGGTACTAATGGAATTGTTTGTGTGACCCAGGATGGATCCCTGAGGACCCTACTGGAACATATGCTGCCATGTTTACAATGAACCATTGATAACTGTCCTGCTATGCTTTTGTAACTGGTTTCACATCCAGTAAAAGATAGTTTCACCTCTATCATGTGTCTCTAGTTTGCTTTGAGAATGCACTGTCAGTACAGTGTCACAAGAAGTACTAAAATCAAAATATATGACTTCAGCTGTTTSTCTCTTACCCACAGGCCTGTGACCCTGTCACAAGGGAATTTATATTGGCTTGACATAATTTATTCTTAACTAATCCACACTGACTCTTAGCTATGTTCTTTTCTGCCAGATGCTTACAGATAGTTTGTAGAAAAATCATTTTGGTTCAGATGGGGGGGGGGGGAACTGAGATGAGACCATCACCATGGAGGGCTGCCTGCTGAATGTCAGTGGCTGTTACCAGAATAAAACCTACCTCTTTAGACTCTTCACCCCAGCTGCCCTGCAGACCACAGCAAGGATCCTTGCTGCCTGGGAGGTTTGTAACARGCTGTGTCTGTGCCAGCCACCCCTCGTGCCAGGGACTGGCTCCTGGCACATTCCTTTGACTCCTTGGGATKCAGCTTCATTCTTCTTAACCTCTTGCATCCCTTTTCACAACTGAAATCTATCACTGTTCTCACCAGTGGTAAGCACTTGATTGGTAAGTGAGCTTTWTAATGAAATGAAACTTGGCAGCGTGATGTGATCATACCCACTGAATGGCAGAATAACAGTTCAAGTTTTTCTCTTATGATTGAAGTCCTCCAAATGTCCATTGCATTAATTTTCTTTTTCCCTTGTATGAGAGCAACACTTTTGTCTTGAAGTTAAAATCTGTTATCTGGTAGCTCTTTCAGAGTGAATTTCATTGAAGTGTTGGCTCAAGTGCTTATTTTCACTAAAACATGACAGCTTAATAGCTATATTGAGGTCACTACATTTAAAAACGACATATGATGAAATTTTTTTCCAGAAAGTGARTATCTTGAGCATGAGAACAAATAATAAAACCTGTCGATATCTGCATGTATTATGAATGATATAATAAATTTATTTATTTAGGAATATATGTGCTTTTTAAATAAAAAAAAAGATAATTAAAATCAGTTTAATGAAGCTATTTAATTATTCCATACTTCTCACACAGAAAGAATGGGACAGTCCCTGGATGTTGCTGGCACATTCCCTGGATCCTTCTGCAAGCAAGTTGCAGCACTGCCAGCCAGGGCAGTGTGGGGGAAGGATGTTTGCATGTTCTGTAGTCTCAGGCATGATGGGGAGCAGAGGTATCTTAGGAAGGTTGAGTCGTTCCACTCCCAGAGCTGAGCACTGAAAAGGTGGCTTTGCTATTTTGTTCTTCCCTTTTGTGGCTGAACTCCTTGCCTCCAGTTACAGCTGAAACAAAACCCCTGAAAAAACAAAACCCCTGAAAAAACAAAACACCAAAACAAAGTAAAAATAGCAACAAAAAACAAAACAAAACAAAAAAACCCCAAAAAACAAAAAACCCAAAACCAAAACAAATAAACAGGAAAACTTCAGAAAACAGCTTTTCATAAGTAATAGAGTAAATTATTTATTCCAGCAAAAAGTCATTATGCAGTTAGCATTAACAATATGGCAAAGAATTCTCTTATTTGCTTTCATGGATCACACAAAGGTGYTTCTGGTATTAAGGCTGGAGGACACACCTGCCGGGAAATGTGGAAGCTTCTGTAAGTAATTAAAGCATGGGAGAAGGAACTCATAGACTTTCTATGCTTGTCATAAATAGTTATTAGCCTGGAT
>NW_026623235.1:155341-170004 GCF_030028575.1 Malurus melanocephalus
GCTTCCCATTCCAGGAGACTTCTCTTTCCTAATTCTAGGCTGCAGGCTAAGAAAATTAATACTTTTTTTTTTTTTTTTTTTCAACGTGGGCTGACTATTTGATGGATAAGGAGTTTGCTGGATGGCCACAGTTTTAAACTAAAACAGTGTAGGTGGAGATTGGACATAAGGAAGAAATTCTTTGCTGTGAGGGTGGTGAGGCACTGGAACAGGTTGCACAGAGAAGCCGTGGAGGCCCCTGGATCCCTGCAAGTGTTCAAGGCCAGGCTGGATGCAGCTTTGAGCAATCTGGTCTAGTGAACACTGTTCCTGCTCATGGAAGGAGGGATAGATGWTGTTTAAAGATCACCTATCCAAATGATGAGAAATCCAAATGATTTCTCAAGCCGAATGRTTATATCATTCTGTGGCTCTATGGTTTTATACATAACTTTTAAACTGGTGCAGGGGTGAGACATGAATTCATATTTAACGTTAGACAATGTTAAATCTTTTTCAAATAACAGGCAAATGCATCTAAACAAAATTCCAGATCTGAAAAGATCTGTGTATAATTTGTCTGCACTGGTAATAGGCCATTTGAAAGGGATAGAGTGGGTAACAAGAAGCTTCAATTAGAAGGGAAAGAATTAAAGGGATGAGATAACTGAAAACATAATGACTCTAATGGACTTTGGTTTGCATTTTGGGGAGCCAAAGTACCCGGGGCGTTTYTTGCAGAGTGTGTTCTCCGGCACCCTCTCCTGGCTRGCTCAAGAGTGGCGATACAGCCTCRGAAAGTGCCCGGCCTKTTGGGAAGCAGGAGATGACAGACTACACCGGCATTTCCAACGGAAACTTAAAGTGGAAATGAAGTGGATGAGASAAGCAAAATTATTTTTCTGTTTCTTGTAGGTACCATGAGCCGACCTACAGGACTGAAGAAGGGTTGTGTCTTTATTATTCACGTGGGAAAAGAAATAACACAATTACAATTTCACGTGCTCTGACCCAGACCTAGAACAGCCACCTGAGATGAGTGGGGAAGTCTCAGTGCTGGCACTCAGAGGAGTCACTCYGGTGGGTACAAACACATCCACCTCCCCTGTGCCTTCCCCACGGTGCATCCATGGCTCTGGGTCACTGAGCACTCTGTATCCTCGGGAACACAGCGCGGGGCTTTGAGCTGCAGCTCTGGGAGGAGGGGAGCAGAAAAACAAAATCCGTGTATGGACAAAATTGGTTTCATGCCTAACATGAAAAATTTCTTCTAAGTATGCAAAACAGAGAGAGAAAGAACGTTTTCTAACCAGGTTACCACTTACTTCWGTTGCAAATACGGTCCTAAAATGCAGTAATTTCATTAGTCTTAAATTTCGCTTGGTGCATATGAATGTTAGATGTTATGAAATGAAAGGCAGGATTCTTAGTATCAGGCTGTTTTATGAGAACGTTGACATTCTATCTTGTAAGAATATATCAGACAAAAGGAAGTTAAATGTTTTTCATGCCTTTAAGGGATTTTGGTAAGGACACTTTTACTAAAAGATGTATGTGATACATAAGAATAAATGGGTCTTTTACATATATATAAATAAATACATATAGAAAGATTACATCTAAAAGAAAATATGTGCTTAAATTTCTATGAAGATGTGAGTGATTTTCCAGTCTTTTCTTAGCCTTTTTCTCATAATAGTGAGAATAAYCTGAATGCAAGCAGTAGTTTATCAGAGAGTTGCTATCTTTGATCAGCGGGCATGCCATAAGGGTGCACACAATTTCACACTGATAACAAACTCAGCCACACTCTAATAGAGAGACAGAGTCAAAGGCCAACACTAACACACAAACTAACACACAACAGGGTGAGCACAGTGACACCCCAGTGACAATTTACAGGTTACAGAATTGGTGTGCCAGTTACCAGTCAGGGATATTAGAACCAAAGGATCATGGAATCGCTAAAGAAGTTGGGAAAAGACCTCTAAGATCACCCAGTTCAATCACCAACCCAGCACCACCACCATTTTTACCATTAAACCGTGTCCTCAAGTGCCATATCCACATGTTTTCTGGACATTTTCAGGGGTGGTGATTCCTCCTCTGGTGCAATTTGAAGCCATTTTCTCCCATTCTGCCACGTTACTGGGAGAAAAAACTGACACCCAACTCATTACAACAACTTTTTTTCAGAATCATTGAATCAGTCTTCCACTCAGAGTAATGACAATCATTCACCAATGTCTCCATAGACATGAATTTGACATAAAATCACACCCCTTGTGCTGTAYGAACAATGGGAAAGAAGAGAACTTTTTTTTTCCTAATGCATTTACTTCTACTCTTAAAGAAGTTGTAACTATCTGAATAAGAATAAAAATTGGTTGAAACTCATTTATCAATATTCTTTTCATTTGCCAGCTATTTTTAGGATTTTAGAGAAATTACATTTTTGGTAATTGTGCAGGGGAAGAGAAAGTTCCTAAAAGACTTACTTACTTGGATGTGAGGGAGACAAATGCAACAGTCACAGAGGGGTCTCAGGGGACCAAGCCTGTGGCATCAAACTTCTGCAGAACAAGGTTGGCAGAGGCTTTTAAACTGAAAAGCTCAGAGAACAGGAAGAATATAGCTCTGACCAGAGCTTCCCAACATATGTGCTTTCATGGGCATCATCAGAGATCCTGATCTATCTGAACTTATGGTTTTTAGTGGGTAAAAACACTTTTCATTCTTTCGATAGACTGAAATATCCTATGAATTGTGCTAGAAATTTTTGCTGATTAAAATGAATGTAATAATTGCTTTTACATGAAGARCAAAGAATAGATAATGGCAATTAAMTTGATAATCTAGAYTGCTGCAAAAATTCCTGCAATATTTGATATTCATTTGCCAAAGCATTCAGTTTTGAGACAGAGAATCTACTTTCAACCCAAATGAAGTTTAATTAAAAATTGTAGTGATATAATTAAAATAAACATAGCTATCAGATTCTATTTTAAATTTTTTAAAACATAATAATCTGATCTGTTATACTTCCCTTCTAAATCCCACATCTGCATTCAAACCAAATGCACTAACATCTTCCAGAAATACTGCAGAAAAGTAGGTCAGGAAAAAATGCAGTGCTACTTTCAATTTTACAGAATGTAATGGTATTACAGAAGTTTCCAGRCTGAATTTTTATATCAATTCACTGAAGTAGCAATATTTGAGTGACCCAGTCAACATAGCACTACTGTAACTGATACAACTTGAATTAACTATTGTTATTTAGGCTCAGAACCAATCTCATGGATAATATTTTCAATTCTATTTTTATTGAGGTTTAATGATAATTTCTCTTCCAAATCTTAGCATTCTACAGATCTGTAGTAAATTGGCAATTGATTTTCATGTCTTATCAGAGTATCTTACAAATAATTTTAAAGGATTTAAAACTGGTTTACCATTCAGCTGCTCTTCTTTCAGGCAACGTAAGCCATACAACCTTTGAAATACATATAAAAGAAATTATTTCTTCTTGAGGAAAATACAACATGTTTTTTTCTGAATATGTACTAGGTGCTTGCTAGCAATTAGATAGTGGTTAGATATGAACATCATTTGCAATTGCCAATCAATGACTGGTAGGAATTTTTTATAAAAGTCCAAGCAAGATTGTGATCCAAAATATTTTTAATTATCTAGTTTAGGAAGTGACAATCTGATAAAAGGAGTAGTGTTTCATATCCGTGTGTCTGATGGAATCTAATGTAGGACACTGGCTGGCCTTTAGACTGGCCYGTATGAATGGGGGAAGGGACAATGGAATTATGGAAAATGACTCATGAATTCACAAATGTGATGTCTCTGGTTTCTTTGTCTATGCTTCAGATTGAGATTCTCTCACCCAACTGTGTTACTGACACCACTGTGGAGAGCATCTTGGGCAATTGACTGCTTATTTGGAGAGATGGCAAAAAATCTGATTCCTCAGACCCTCAACTGCCTGCTCTCTCGCCCTGCTTTCTGAAATACTCAGTAAAAATGCAGTCATGGATTCCTCACTGCTCCTGACAGGCATGTGCACCACCACCTGAGACTTCCCAGTGCACAGCTGATCAGTGTCTGGGGCTGTTTGCAGCCACAGCTGAGATCACTGCTCTGAGGACAGACACACCGGAATGCATCCTCCCCGTCCCCACGCACAGAGCTGACAGCTGAAATGATTGAGAACATTGTCTTGGAGGTGATAGTCCCTCCTTTACCTCAGCTGAGGAGTTGTGCCGAAGCCAAGAAAAAGAACAGCACCTGAGAGCTTTGATAATTCTTAGGTGGAGTCTCCCACCCAGCCTGTTTGCTACAACTATTCTTCTGTTGCAAAATATTAGAGCCAGAAAAAATAATGCCTGTCTAAAACACCCTGGCATTAATTTCCAAAATTATTTTATGAGCTATTTATTGTCTTGAAGATAAAAACTTGAGGCTCAAATTTTTCCATGAGGTGAGAACTGAACAAATTTGTCACATTATCTGACAACTTTTCACAGGGGTGCTTAGGGTCTCCTGATGGGTAGTCAGTGCAATTTGAGTCAATTTACCTCTTCTATGCTGATGTTAATGATGCAATTTTGCTTCATTCTTTCAGAATGCTCAAAATCTTCATGCACACAAATGAAAGAATTATTTTTGCCATTTTCTGAATCCATGCATACACAAATGAGACATGATATTTACTAATTGCTCAGCATTACAAGTATTCAGCACATCTTAGAGAAAAGCAATTATAATTAATTTTTTTCACAAAAGTGATAACTTTAGTATGGTAATTCAATGAGAAACASCAAGCTCTGAAGCAAATAACCAACATTTATATTCTCAAAGCCCATTATCATCAGGTGAATTATCTCTTTAACCACCTTTGGTCCAAGAGGATATATTATGTWGCCAGTGATCTTCTTTGTCATTACACAAAGCAATTTAATTAAGTTCATAATAAATTCCACCTCTGTTCTYTTACACAGTTTATTTGAAAAATGCAATTAATTTATTTTTGCAAGATGGAACMTTTAATAAAGACAAATGCTTAAAGTAAAATATGTCTCTCACTTTTTTTGCAACCCTTAGAATTAGTTTTTATTACAGGTTAATGTCTTTGCTATGGAGAGATYAAAGATACAGAATGTCTGAAAAACTCCATAAGCCTCAAACCTAATGCTGTATTTACTTGTAAAAGCAAAAAAGATTGACTCTGATGAAATCTCCATTGTTCTGTTCTAAGCWTGTTTTCTAAAGTTGCACCAGGAATAATGGAAAGTTATARTTTTACAGCCTGACATGCTGTGCTTTTCCACAGTCAGAACAGGYTGAAAATTGGGAATAAAATCYTCTTACTGTAAAACCCGTGTGTGTRCACAGCTGTACAAAATTACTGYYATGCTMCTTCTTCACAGGTRATGAAGCAAATAATCCATAAACTAAAATTAGTCCTTGAATGATCCTAATAGAAGAAAGGAGTCATGAACAAAGATTCTATAATGTAGAAAGATAAGCTGCATTAATTGAGCTATAGTGATGAGATCGGTGCTTATTTTTATTATAGATGCAAAGTCACTTGCTCTACTGCAGCTATTTTTCAWTGCAGTCTAAAATGGTTTGAATTACATCACCCTCCTTCCAGACTAGAAAAGTTCAGCCTGTAATTCAGCTGGTAGATTTGAACAGTGTTTCAGTTGCCTCTTTGTATGGAATATTTTGTTTGCATTTTCCTTGAATAAATTAATATACTTTAGAATCTCTGTATTTAATTTAACCTTTCTGAAGTGTGAGGATAATTTATGCGTATACAATTAGGCATTCTGCTTTATCTACTTCATGTCTGTAGAGATTTAAAATCAAATCATGATCTTGTGTGTATAGAAATACTACAAAATTATGAAACTTTAAAATTTCAATAAATATGACCAGTGATTCAGTGTATCCCAGATTATACAGCTTATCATAAGTCTTTCCATGCAGAAGATGTAAGGTGAACCAGCACCTTACTTATCAAYGAGTTACTGTACATCAGTACCTTTCCAGCAATTGGCTTTGGAAATTTTTGCTTCTCTCAAATGAATGGGGAATAGCCTTTCAATCTTCAAAGGGTAAGCTTTCTTAAATTACTTCACACTTTTTAAGGGATAAGAGGGCACATGGAAAATTACTGTGGAAAAAATGCTGTGTGATTGCTTATTCTGTGCACTCAAGCCCCAAGTGTGGAATTGATGGTAGAGCTAAACAGTATCACAGCCTTCCCTGTGGACTATTGACTGGGAAAGAGAAAATTGCTGTGAATTATTGGGGAAACTTAAACCAAATAAGCATGGCAGATCAGATGGAGCACCTTTTCCTTCTTAATCCCTAGCCTAGTTATTGCTAGAAGCATTTTTTATCTGAATCTGCTTCTGAGAATCACAAGTTTCATCAAATACAGATGCAATAAACTCATTTTATGCAATTTCATATCCAATACAAGTAAAAAGAATTTACAGAGAACCTTTTCTTAGGTCTGCTGAAAAAAGGTTTGAGCGAAGACTATGTGTGGCTTTGCAACAAAACTGAAAACAATAAAGAATTGAGAGAATATTGTATTTCACAGATGTTAACTATATTGAGGTGTCCATTCTTTATAGCATCCAGAACCAAAAACTTGTTTGTACAGAAACTGCACATGAACTCTTTATACGAGTCAGATATTCCAGGCAATTTCAAATGAGACAGTTGTATTTATATTGGAGGGAAGGCTGGCATTCAAGGTCATGTAGTTGATTTATGCTGACTTCAGCAGGGCTAACTGTGGAGTGCAGCAGAATGTGAGTGTTTCTCTGTGAAGCACATGGCTGTGGGCACCCTTGGCAAAGGGAACCTGAAATATAAATGGGAATTTCAGCTTTCATTTTCCTCTGAAGATAGGACAGAAGAGGAAACCCGGCTATATCTGTGTGCAAGCTTATGACAGCAAAAACTAGGGCATCTGTCTGTGATGGTGTTGCTTACATTTCATTCAAGATCATGGGCTCTTCCCATAAAAATTCACTGCTATTGCTTTCCTCCCTGTAGCATATTTACTACTGAACATCAAGGAAGAAAATAACAGCAACGAGCTTCAGTATGCACTCTCAACACTCAAGTCAGACGTACATGTAGCTCATGCTGCTCTTCTGAACTGCTCTCTAAGCATGAAGAGCTCAGGATCACATCACAAAATGATGCCTCTGCTTGTGAGTTCACACCTCCAAAGAAGAACATGCTGCCTTGTCAGGCAGTGCTGGGCCTYGTGAGCTGGGCACTGTTAAGGTTCCCACTTACACATTTTGACCTTCTGTGGTACTTTGGCTTTAACACTTTGATGTTAAATATCAAGATTTTATGAAAGAAAAGAATAAAAAACATTTTACAWCAAATAAAATAATTATATAGACTAGACCAGGCTGGTCTATATAATCCCCTTYTTCAGTTGAAGGGGACGTGCAATGTTCATTTATCCAATTGCCTGACCACTTCAGAGCTGACCAAACACTAAAGGATATTAAAGGCTTTGTCCAAATGCCTCTTGAACATTGMCAGGTATCATGACCTCTCTAGGAAGCCTGCCACAGTGTCTGAATAYCCTCTTGATAAGGAAGTATTTTCTTAAAACTCTTCAAAACTCAGCAAAATTGATACCTTTTTATTTGTTTTTTAGTTAGATCTTTCCAAAAAAATTTTCACTTTCTGAAAAACTATAAGGATAAATAATAGTAATCCTTAAAATATATATTTTATCCCAAATAAGGAGTCTGYAATCAAATTAATAACTACTTTTTGCCTGTCAGACACTGTGTAGTTATGATGGATTGTACAACAGGTCTGGGCTCTTTTTCACTCATCTCAAAATGCTAGGTTGATAAAGACTATTAAAATCTTCTATTATGAAATTATCTCTGAAGGCTAAAAAGTATCAAAAATAGTATTTAAAGGATTATTGAAACAGTCAGAGATTAAGAKTCATGTGTTAATATTTAAAATGAAACATGCTGATTTCTTGATTGCTGTATTATTTTGAGCTATGAACATGTAGAATTTCCAAAATTAGTTCCCTCCCACAAGCATTATTTCYTTAATCGTTTTAATACTGCTTCCTGGAACAAGTCCTGTTGATTTGATTCAGAACAGCAAGCAGAGCTTGGACCAGCAGTGTCAGTACAATAGGAAGGATAAATCTCCTTCACAGTTTAAACAAGACAAGGCTTGCCTTTTTAGAAGAGATAGCACAGCAACAGCTGTGTTCTTAGAGAGCCCTGTCTTGGACAGGGTAAAAGATATTTTCCTTTTTGATCTGCATCCAAAGAATAAAGCTGTTTAAATACACTTACCATGCGGCTGTTGCACCCTTTCCAAAACAGAAAACAAGGAGAAATGCAATCAGTCCTTATTTGCAGAACTGCTCCTTTGTTCTAGGCAGAATGCTAATGGAAAACCTGCTACTTACACTGCTCCTGCTACTTTGCAGAGCAATGATTTGATCTCACAAASAGCTTCTAGCCAAATATCCTGTTAATAAAATCAGAGCCACTGTGCTGCACCCTTTCAGAGTGAATGTGGGCAGAAAACAGCAGCAGTTCAGGGCATGGATAAATGAAGCTGAAGGATATAAATGCCTTGGCCAYGGTAGTTCCTGGTAGTGTTTGTTGACCTGCCAAGAAATTCTTGTGCAAGCATATTTAAGCAATGAAAATAAGATTTGATTGTTGACTAAATCTATCCCTTTCTTAACATGCTTCTATCAACTACATTGAGCCTGTCTCATAGCCAGTGCTATGAGACATGAATCAGACATGTCAGTTCTTTTCTGGTGTACTATACCCTTTTGTGAAGGACATGTATTTTTTAAAATGAAAAAGATGTAAAAACAGCTGTAAGGAGATGATCAAATCCAGGAAAATACAGTGTAAAATAAGGAACACTTTCTGCCTTTTTTTTTTTTTTCATTAAGTCTGTGATACTATTTGAGTGATTTAATTCTACGTGGCATAAATCAGTGGGTTCTGGTTTGGACAGTGCCATCTGTCCCATGGCAAGTGTCACAGCTGGGATTGGGGAAAAAATATCTATATTTTTAATGAATCTACTCCCATGCTTTGAAAACTGTAAGTAGGAAGAAAATTGGTTACATTGACATTCAGCTTTTTTCACTTTTTAGTAAATATTCATAAACTCCTAAGTAAGAAGAAAAAAGGGTATGAAAAGTAATAGATAAATCATAAGATAGCAGTAGAGTTAATTGCTATCCTACTCTCTAGAGACACTCTTATCTTACCTCAGTTCCCTGGGGATTTTCCATGTCTACAGTCTAGATAACCCTTGTATGTTTTGGGGGATTTCCATCTTGTTTTCTTTGTCTCAGGAGTGCTTTTCTGCACTMCTTACATGTGTGACTGCTTTATGACCCTTTTTTATGTGAATCTCATTCATGTCCTTCTTTTCTGGCCACTTGCCAGCMAGAGAGCAGCTTCCCATGTCCCATTTATCTTCCTAATAAGTCTCTTCTCGAAACTCCTATGGTCCCCATATAAATGACTCACAATCCCCCTGTGGAAGTAGCTGCTGTCCTAAATGCTTCCTTGACTCAGGTGCTTGATCTTGTCTTTCTCTGATGTCTTTGAAGTACTTTATTAATTCCAGAGGGAAAAGAATATCACCTGAATATTCTTCTTCAGCATAGATGTTGCCCTGTTTTCAAGAAAGAGCATGGAATGTCTTGAAGTACGCTGTTAAAACCAGCTAACTGACACTTGATCACAAGAACTAAGTGATTGGGAAAATCATGGCAGCAGGTGACTGCACCTAGTTGGAGAAAGCTGGTTTATTCTAGTGATATAAAAATGGGTCTGTTTTGGAAAGGGATTAGCACTGGTTTAATCTGCTTTAATATTCATAGAATCATAGAATGGTTTGGTTTGGAAAGGACCTTGAAAGATCATCTTTTCCATGCCATGGGTGGCAATATCATATAATGATGTTTGTATAAGAATTATTGTTCTGCCACAGCTTTTTTTTTTTTTTTTTAGTTTTTTTAACCAGTGCAGATGAGGCTGCCAAAACCATTTCCCTTTTGTCCCCAGGGGTCTGCARTAGTGGCTGTGCTCCGTGTCCAGCACTGTGGACAGCGCCGGGAGGAGAGCACCGAGCACTGCACCCAAACATCACTCGAGCACCAAGAACCCGAGAACAGCACCCAAGCATCACTCGAGCACCGCCCTCGAGCATTGTACCAGAGCACCACACCCGGGAATCCCACCTGAGCATGACTCGAGCACCGCACCCGAGCACCGCACCCGGGAATCACACCCGAGCACCACTTGAGCATTGCACGCAAGCACCGCACCCGGGAATCACACCCGACCGTCACTCGAGCATTGCACCCGAGCCCCGCACCCGGGAATCACACCTGAGCATGACTCGAGCACCGCACCCGAGCACCGCATTGAGCATCACACCGAGCACAGCACCGAGCATCACACCGAGCATCATAGCCAAACACTGCACTGAGCACCACGCCGAGCACCAAACCCGAGCACCTCACCCAAGCACCACACCCAAGCATCACACCGTAGCACTGCACCCGTGTCGCTGCTGGCCAAACAGCGACAGAAAAGAGTAGATACAAAACACACAAAAGTGGGTGAAAAAACAGAAAGAAAGAAGGAAAGACTTTATTGTGGGACAAGCCTCTTTTATCCATTTTAGCAACCAGAGTACACATTTGTGTCAAACATACATTGGTTAAGAGACAACTGTTTAATTAGTAATCAGAACATAATTGGTGAGTTTGCAAAAAGCTACAGTATTAGTAATGCTTATAATTTTCAGCCACCTGCGTTATCAATTCTGCATTCCAATCTGCTTTTCTCAAGGATACAGCATTCTTCCTTCATGTGGGCAGTTAACACTCCTTTTCTTTTCCCAGGCCTCAGTCAYACACAATAATTGCCTGAGTTTCAGAATCAAGATTTGTGGGGCCCCRTTCCCCCACACACCCGAGCATCACTTGAGCACCGCACCCAAGCACCGCACCCTCCGCGCTGCCTGTGCCCCTTCTGCGGGCCAGGCTGGCTGTGCCCTGCAACCGGGCCATGCCGTGCTTAAACTGTCTCTGAAGTGTCCCTGATGTATTCATGAGGCGGCCATTAGTGTTAATGGATGCAAACCAGGCTCCAGTCTTACGGGAACGCGCTTATGAGAGGAGCGTGATTGATGAGAATGGGAAATGGACTCACCTTTGGACACACTGAATAGAAAGAACTGAGTGATTTGCTCCTCTCTGAATGTGATGTCGAGAGGGCTTTGAAGCAGCAGAAGACACATAACACAGCAAAGTGTATTATATATATGCTGAGGTCCATTCAGTGTTACATTGGATACATTTTATCTATGGCATAACCTGAATATTTCACTCTGATGAGTCAAGAGAGCATTCATGCTTCATAAAACTTGTGCTGCAAGGTAGATGCCATGAATTGCAGAAATGAAAAGGTATAAGCAAATTATTATTTATATCTTATGTTGTTTAGATGGTTAAGTCTCCACAGCAAATTACAACAGTTGTGATGGCAAATACAATTCAACAGATTCAACAAAATAATATGCAAGCTGTTCAGACARTCTTTCTGAAGCCTTTTTGGGTGATTCCAGTGCAGCTCTGTTGCTTAGCAGATGGGTAGAAGGACTGATGTTTTCTCAAAAAGCTCTGCCTTTATTGAACAGGTACCTTTGGCTGTGGAGCACATCTGTGAGAAAATCTCCTGATATTCCTGTTTGCTAGATTTTGGCTGTTGATGAAAGATCAGATCTCACTGTTGTCATATAGTGCAGGCAGAGTAGTTTGAGTCCTTTCATCTGAACTCAAGTATTGTTCAGGAAAAACTTGAAACAAAAAGGATATTCTTCAAAGCCTATGCAGGCAAGATATTTCAGTGGAAAGAAAAATTGCTTTTTTTTCAGTGTAAAAAGTGGAATATATAGTAGTCCTGGTTAAGAATAAATGGTCTTAAATATGTGTGTTTAAAACMGTACTTGAGATTGTTACTGAAGTTTTCACTTGTGCATTAAATGGGCTTTTTATACATAGGGTTGTAGCTGCTTCTCCAATCTTGAAAWATGAAATGCCTTTCAAAAAAGCAGACATACTTCTGAGCAAGTGCAGCCTGTCAAGTGCTGCGCATAAAATGAAATCATCCTATGACCTGCTTTTCTGTTCAATGTGTTAGCTAAAATGTTTTTGGCACAACAACAAGAGACATGGCTCCTTGCCATATRCATCTTTTTCATACCTGGAGCCATCAGCTGCTTAACTCCCTTCCCCTTCTTCCTCACTGTAGCCCTAGAATACAAAATACTTGATCAATGTGTATTTGCTTGTGCATTAATTGTAATGATTTTTCACACTGCAATGTGGATAAAATACCCCATCTGTAGGCTTTTAGGCAGAAATGAGATAATTCACAGTAGTATTTTTAGAGGTGTACATGTTTAAAGAATGTCTTTTTTTTCCCCTTGAACTTTACACAGTCCTAGGATGCACTGACACAGTTATTCATATACACAGCAGTGCTTTAACCAGCCGTGATCTAAGAACAAACTGAAAAATAATCAGTTTGCTCTGCAGTGTTTGTGAAGACAGAGGAGGCATGAGGAGCAGCGCTCATGCACCCTCCCAAAACTCCTGTTGCAGCTGTGGAGAGAGCAGAGTGAGCTGTGGAGCAGCCATGCCATCTCCATAGTAACAGAAAGGCAGGGATGGAGATGCAGCACTGAGCATGCACTATTCCTATTGCTATGCAACCTCTAGCCTCAGGAATTTTTCCGTGCTGTCTCCAAACAGAACCTTGCTTTTGCCCTAAACCATCTGGAAACACAGAGATTGCAGAGCAATCCTGCACTGCTAGAGGAGGCTGAATAAACAAAGGCAAATTTTAGGTCAGGATGCTAAGCCACCAGAAATGTAAAAGCCATAAATCTACTTGTTGAAGAAACTGTGGAATAACAACTACACTTACTGAATAATGAATTAGGTGACATTACCTGCTTAAAGATTCCCTCTGTTCCCTCCCTACTCAGGAAGCTCAGCTGTAAATCTTCCATTTGCTCAGTGACAGGAGGTGGATTAAATAGCATGTTTCCCACAACCACCTCTGTGAATCACTTGGAAAAATCTGTTGTTTTTTTCATCAAAGAGGAAAGCACAAATTGGTCCAAATTAAACTACCTGAAAATAKCAAAGGGGAAAATGTATTTTCTACACAATATTAAAACAACCTCCAATGGTTTGGAACCTCGTCATAGGTTACTGTGACTCCGTCAGCAGACTGGAGCCTGCTCTATCCACATGTCAGATTTCTCCACTTTCCTCCAATCCAAGTRGCTCCCAGATAACTCTATTAATGTGAATATATACCATGGTGCACCACTTATCAATGTTTAATAGCWCTGATTTACTGTCACATTCTTCACAACTTCTGCGATGCACACGTTGTGAGTTCTGTGTCACCATGGACAGCTGAGCTGATAAACCACAAAGAATTTCACATATTCTGTTCCTTAGTGCAGTAAATTTGTATGCAGGCACCACATTTCACATTACACATGCCTGAGATTAAAGTTTGCTCGCACCAAAGGCTGAACATGATGCAAAAGCCCACAGTGGGAACCATGACCTTTCTTTTTGCTTATAATTCTGAATGTAGTGCTTATCTTTAGAAAACATGGAAGTGTGACAAGTTCACCATATTTTTTTTCAAAATTTTATCCTTCTATTGGCACCTTTCTAATTTCTTTCCCCAGCAAATTAATTTCTTTTCTCTCTCTGTATACTGTAAGTTTTAAATGATTTTTAATTTTTTATTGCTTCTTTTTTTTCTGGGATTTTCTACTGTGTCTGTATAAAGAATGTTGGCTTGGCCAATGGGCAGAAAGACTGGAATCCCTAAGGCAGGAAAATGTAATCTGATTTGCATAGCATTTTTCTGTGATAGTGAATCTTTCATTGAAGCATCAAAAAGAGGATTTCTATGTGGTCAAGGATTTAACCCATGGTTTCTAGATATGATGRCAATAAATATGTCAGAAATTCAGACCAAAATATGTTGTTGCTAGTATGYACAGGAAATTAAGTATGTAGAGCTGCCTATACTTGTTCCTTCTAATGACTWGATTATGAATATTTTCCTGGCTTTATATGAAATGTTGTAATTACATTTCTTTTTTCATCTGTGTGTATTTTTTGGCTGAAAAAAGCAAGCTGTGACACATGAAACTGCATGTCTTAAGAAGTGAGAAGAATAAAGAAAAGGTTTTTGAGATGCTGTTTTTGATACTAACATTTTCTGACAAGTTTGTTACACTACCCAGCAGTGCTGACCTTATTATGCCAGTCTCATCTTCAGGCAGCCTCCATGCAGCAATGGGAAAAGAGGGWAGCCTATTTTTATAAAATACAAAATACACACAGATCACAGTGCTCACTGAAGCGAGCACATCTCATGATGACTTTAAAGGAATAATAATAATAATAGGGTTGTTTTTTCTTGTAAGAGAAAAACTACTACTATTCAAAGCACTGTGCTGGATTATAACCAGGACAYATAGGCAGTAATTTTGCCTGAGAATTCAATGAA
>NW_026623235.1:170584-226234 GCF_030028575.1 Malurus melanocephalus
GGAGGGCCCACACTGGAGCAGTTTGCTCCCAAAGGACTTTTCTATGTAGGAAGGATCAATTTTGGAGAAGTTTCTGAAGGACTGCATCCTGTAGGATTTACTCCATGCTGAAGCAGTGGGAAAGCACGAGGAGGGAGGAGCAGCAGAGGTAAAGTTCCTTTTTGTGAGTGAACTCCTTCCTGCATGCCCTGATCTACTGTGGCAGAGAAAGTAGAACAGTCAGGAGTGAAGCTAAGCCTGGGAAGAAGGGATGGTGGAGGGGAAGCATTTTTWAATTTTGTTTTTATTTCTCGCTTTCCTAYTGTTATTTACTGAAGTCATGYATGTTTTGCCCATGATGGTAATTGAGGAACAATCTTCCTGTCTTTATCTCAGCTTATGAACTTTTCATTGTTTCTTCTCTCTCCATCCTGTTGAGGAGGGAGAGTGATGGAGTGACTCTCTTGGCATCTGGGGACCAGCTAAGGTCAACACATCACAGTGTGCTTCAATTCAAACAAGCACATTTCACACTGGAAATTTTACATCTTTTTTTTTGGGAAACATTTTTAATGTATTTTAAGAAAGCAACAGGTATTCATAGGTTACAGAGGCTTTCTGTTCTTTGGAATACCTTGGTCTAGCTCTCACCATCTGCAGRTCTTTTCATGTCCCATTGGAAAGGAGCTCATATTCTCAAGCTGTGTATCACAAATCATAGTCCTGTCTGAGAAAATCATGAGAGATTGCAGGGGAGTTGGAAATRGATGATCCTCAAGGTTCCTTCCAACCCAAACTATTCTATGACTCTATGAYACATTCAGCTGTTGCCCAAGRCCCCTCCTTCTAGAACAGAAGAACTGATTGAAGATAAATACCTATCCATCCACTGGAAGCTGAAGAGCTGGTTTCAGACCAGAACATGGAGGTCAAACTTTATCAGTGGTGCAAAGAGAGGATGGTTTCATTTCAAAGGGCAGAGGAAAGACATCAGTTCTCTTCCTTCTTAACCCCTGTATATCATGTGGTATTGCAGCTTTGTTTGAGGGAGTTAGTAGACATTTGGAATATTTTGGTAATTTTGTATGAGAACTCCCAGGAGTCAACAATAAACCAGATAGGGATTGAAAGTTTTATTTACAGAATAGTATGACAATTAGCTGTTTCTTTATGAACCAATTTAACACCTCCCTGAAGATAGATTAGGATATGTAGGAAGGTGATAATAGAGTTATCTGAGCTTTACCACATATGGCAACAGGACTGTTAGAAAAATTACATGTGTTAGCACTCAGCCTGGCAGTGAATGAAGAACAGGCAGAAACTGAGCAATTCTGGACAGTCTTGGTGCGGTAGTTTTTGTAGAAGCAGTATACYTGTGACTGCCTAAATCAGTCCCCTAGTGAAGACCACTGCTGGATTCTTCCTTGATATTGTCTCAATCATTTCCAGCTGACTTCTGTTTTTCACATTTTTCTGCTGTCTCTACAGGTCTGAGGTAGTTCCATGATAAATTACATTATCTGAAGCCCCCAGAGCTGGGGAAGCTCCAGCTGGTACATACCTTTATGGAATTAGTGACAATCAGTGTTACAAACACTAATGTTTCAACTCAGTGAGGACTTCCCACAGAAAATCTGACCAAGTTTAAAACATTTGCCTCGTGCTTTCAAACTACTAAAACCCTTGGGTTCAAAGAGTCTAAAAAGTAATTCAGCTTTCTAGATTGAACACAATGACTGAAGATAAAGGAACAAACAAGTGAAACAAGTTAATCACCTGTGCTTAATACAGTACCAGAAGAACTTGCATTACAATAGAAGGAGAAAGGATAAAACAGACACACTGATAATCTCAGGGGAGGTAATACAAATAACTGCCTTTTGTCACCAAAGCAGATCACTCATTTGGGTAAGYGAACCAYGCTTGTGAGCAGTTTCCTCAGTCAYGRCTTCCCTTATATTTCAMCTGAAGAGMAGTGATTTCAGTTTCCAAAGCTGTCAGTCTGATGCGTGTTTCAATGCCTCGAATCCACTGAGCTGCTCCTGATACTTCCTTGGCAGTCCTAGCCCTGCAAAGCTTTCATGTTCCCAGCTGATGCTACTGACATGGATTGAGATCTTTAGATTATGATCTGCTCTGTGAACTCGTTTCATTTGAAAGGGAATCATGCAATGGTTGAGGTTGTAAAAGACCTATAAGACCATCAATGCAGCACTGCCACATCCACCACTAAACCATGTCCCTCTGTGCCACACACCTTTTAACTATCTCCAGGGATGGTGACTCAGCTTCCTTGGGCAGCCTGTTCCAATGCTTTATGTCCCTTTCAGGGAAGAAATGTTTCTTATACCAAACGTAAATTTCCCTGGACACAATTTGAGGTGATTTCCTCTTGTCCTATCACTTGTTACTCCACAGAAGAGACCAAATCCCACCTCACTGAAACCCCCTTTCASGTACTTGTAGAGAGTGATAAGGTCCCCCTGAGCCTCATTCTCTCCRGACTAAGCCAGCTGCCAGTSTCAGCATTAGAGTAGATTTATACTGTTCACACAGTGAAGAAAGAAAATCTAATTTTCTGGGGACTTCAATCACTTGCTGTTAAGAAAGYTGGGAATCTTTTTGTTACCAAATTTGGAAGTTGTGCACTTCTATGAATCAGTCAAAGTGCACTTTGGTGCTACTGTAACCAGACATTCAAAATAAGATAAATTAGAGAAAAAATGTTCTAAATGAGCATAAAGCACAAACTGTGAAACAACATATGACAATATTATGAGTTTAATGAAGGTGCATGTATAAAAAGAAGGAAGGTATTTACTGTAATGTTAAGAAGCAAAGTAATGAGGAAAAAAAGTCATCTTTTCTTCAAGGAAATATTAACTTTACGTAACCTTCTATTTTCCYAGTCCCTTTAGAATTAAGGGAAATRAAGCATATGTTTTCCTCTGATGCCAAATRGTGCTGTGAAGTCCTAGTGAGGCTTCATGAGTATTGTCAGGAAATAAATTTCTCCTCCTTTTTTATGAGTACTTTAGAAAAATACAAAGTTGAATAAATCTACCTTTTTTCCAGGTGGGTGGATGGATACACCTCACCCTAAGTTACAGTCTGTTTGAAAGAAAATAATGCTTAGCTTATCTATAATTTGTCATGACTYGTTTGGATTCCTGTGCTTTTTATATGAAGTGATGGTGATGGCATGCTAGGAATATTTTACTGAACTTCAAAGAAACCAAAGAGAGAAAAGAGTGAGAAAAGTTGAACATTGATCAGACTTTCTATCTGTCAGTAATTGCATTTTAGATCTGAGATGTTATTTAAGTTAAAAATGTAGTCCATCTTGGTAATCAAAACCATTTCTAACACCACAGTGTAAACAAAACCATAGAATTGCCTGCTGGTTTGTCCAGGGTTTCCACAACTTTTCGTCATGCCTTCTCCACTGACAGGAAACAGGAACCCTTCAAATGTTTTCTTTCTATCTTCTCATCATCCTACAAAATATCTATGTTYTGTGATAAAAATCTCTGGATACACTCTCATGCAAGCTCCACTGTATTCATTACAGAAAGGTCACAAAATCTTAGGTGTGTGGATGGTGTGTGTCTCTTTCTCCTCATTAAACCCTTTTGTTCAGGTGCTGTGTAACACAGAGACCTCTGAACCTGATGGCTCCTGATGTGGGTTCTGCAGTGTGAGCTGATCTGAAGACAACCCAGAGAATCTTCTTACTGATTCTTCTGGGCTGGTTTTGTCTTCAGCCAGTTTGTTTCAGCAGCACTTTTATTTCTACTCTTAAGCATATCAGCTCTGAATATTATCTGCAATTTTATTAATTGTAGAATGATATGTCCCAGATATTTTTTATTTAGACTAAATCATATTTTAAAATATGTGACAGTGTTTCTTTTAAATTATGTGGTGGCCATGCTTGATATAGGGTTGCTCTAAATTCAATGCTGTGTACTTTTGCTCTTACATTCCCAGTTACAGAAGAAAAGTAGGGTAGCAGTTATCAGACCACAAATATATCTGCAAAGTCCCATCCTGCCCCCACCCTGTAATCTAAAAAGTCTTAATGGAAGACAGAAGTAGTTGACAGTGAAGTAAGCAAAGGTCATGATCACTAAATCACCTTCCATTTWTTCAGGCTGTCTGGCTTTCCTCAAGCTTGTAATGAGGGCTGTTTTTTGGTAGAGACTGTATTTTCATACTGTCATGCACTGAGGAGCATCAGAACTGACCTAGTAATGATAGAAACTCACTTTAATTTTCTCAATGAAAGTAAGCATTTATGCTCCTTTGCTGCTGAAGAAAATGATAATAAATTCATGAATACAGGCAGATTCTGAGAGCTGTTCAAAGCAACCTTCACTTTCCAGGCTACCTYTTGGGTTTGGCTGTGAGGTTATTATGGACTACTTACACCTTGCTGAAGCCACTTATACGAGTTTGCAGTTATTTTGTGACCCATTCATCTCACCATACAGAGCCATCAGGCTTGTCAGGTGTGATGTACCCGTGATATACCTGTGCTGGCTGCTCCCAGTCAAATTTCCATAACAGGAAATGTCCTCCAGGAAACTTCCCCTCCAAATTTTTCCTGTGGACACATATTGAGTGAACCTTTTCCTTTTTCTTGCCCTTTGAAGATGGGTGCTGCATTTGCCTTTTTTACAGTCACTGGGGATTTYACCTAATTTCCATGACCTTACAATGATGACTTAGAGTGGCCTGGCAACAGTAAATGGCAGCTCTTGTAGCACCCACAAACACATTTCATCTGGTTCTACAGGCTTGTTTATACTCACTTTTCCAAATGGTCTCTGATTTTGTCAGAGACAGCTGTACAGTGGGAAAGCATCTTCACAGTTGATCTTAATACAGGAACATTTACACCATTTTYRTTACACCTGGGAGTTATAAAAGCAWCTSTWAATCCAAACCAGCCTAAYGARTGATTRAAAGGGGGGCAAAYTGGGCTATAATAATATTGCTCCACAATCTTAAGTTTTAAATCAGACTACATTTAGWGTGGTATGGATTTCCTCCAATATAAATTTCAGGGKTTKGGTGATTTMTTTTTMTTTTTAATTTTTAATTTGAATCTTTCTTCTGGCAGATTTATGCAGACAAAACAACTATGCCTGAGTGAGCTATTCAGTAAGTGTTATGCATTAAATCTGATCTGAAAACAAGTGTCTTTMAATACACAAGATAACAGGGGCTTTTGAATGTTCACTCTTTCTAAGGCATTTATTGTCTTAGCTCACATCTGAATGCAATGAATAAAAACTGAGRAAAATTTCATTAATTCCAGCATAAAACTGTATGTCATGCTTCAGGGGGCAGCATTCTAACAATACATTGTTTCTGTCAGATTGAACTTGTTAATGTGTGATGGTATAAATATAAATCCACATGGGACAGGACATTCTGCTTTGCATGCATGAATTATCACTTATTTCTATTTTGTCAGGAAATTCAAACTTMGCTAAATATCTTCTTTACAGACAATTTGCGATGAGGYATTTTTGKTTTTYTGTCTGGTTTTTTKCATTGGAGATTATTGGATTATACAYTATACTGYTGGATTCAAGCACAGCATTGCCACCTGGTCACRGGAGGGGATTGTCCCTCATGGGAGGTGGCGTGTCCCCATCCTGAGTGCCATGTGCAGCTTGGGGCTCTGCAAATCTTTAGAGAGTGTCCAGGGAAAGGACATTGTGGTGGTAAAGTCCCCAAAGGAGAGACTGAAAGCAGCACTGAGGTCACCAAGCTGGCACAGCTTGAAGGGAGCTGAGGGGTGACTTTATGGCTCTCTGCAGCTTCCTCAGGGAGGGCAGGGGGGTGGGGGACGCTGATCTCTCTCTCTGGTAACCAGAACAGGACACAAGAAATGGGATGGAGCTGTGTCTGAGCAGGTTTGGATTGGGCATTAGGAAAAGTTTCTCCACTAAGGAAGTGTTCAATCACTGGAACAGCCTACCCAGGGAAGTTGTTATGGCACCAAGCCTGCCAGAATTCAAGGACTATCTGGAGCATGCTATTAGTTTGGTTTTTTTCTTTTTTAATTTTAACTAGTCTGACAAGAAGCAGACATATGGACTTGATGATCCTTTATGGGTCCTTTCCATCCTGAATTATTCTGTGATTCTGTGAGTCTAAATGTGCCAAAATAAGAAGCAAAGTCTTGTAGGCAGACAGATTTCCACAGGAGAGATTTCTCCAGTTCCTGAGATCTAGAGAAATTTTGGCAATGCCTCGGAGGTCACATACCAGGAGCTAGAGGAAAGCAGAGAGTTGGTCCCATGAGGTGTTGAGTTCTTTCAAACGTTTTCTGTGTCTCTGAGAGTTGGGTGTTCTGAAAAACTCTCTGTGACTGAGCTTACAGAAGCAACACTGCAGACTAACAGGATCTATGAGCTTTCTGTGTGCACCAGGAGAGGGACTGAAGGTTTACTGCACTGGATAGGCACTATGGTCCTTCTGTTTAATTAGTCACTGTTCTCTTCCCTCTTTATTCTCCTGCTTTTCCTCCCCATGATTGCCTTGACTCTGACTACATTGGTGAAGAGCCAAATGRCCTTTCTATAGCTTTTGTCCCCACCACCTGGCCATAATGACAGCTGGAATAATGCAGCTTCCTACAAATCTTGTGCCCAGAGGTAAGCTTTGGTTTGAAATGAAAATCTGTGTGTGACTTCTACTCATCTATAAGTGGGTAGCACAGCAGCTGCTCAAACCTGTTTTATTTCTTTTTTTTTTTTTTTTTTTTTTTTTTTTTTTTTTTTTTTTTTTTTTTTCTCAAGGCTTGCAGTCTGAATGTTAGGGAAAATGGTGAATGCAGGATTGAATCTCCCTTTCTCTTATATCTTAGAAGTGAAATACTGAAAAAAAAATCCTTCTCAATCATATAGAGATTATAATTTTCTGATTTAGTTTGATTATTCCAGCTTTCATGAAAATTCTCATAAGCCAGATCAAACTGTTCACACAAATTCAGAACGAGAACTGGAATCTGTCTGGCTTCATGGCTTCTTAGAGACAAGGATTTTAAGGAGAATTTATGGATGTCTCCAAACGAGAGCAAATGCTGACATCCAGAGGCAGGACAATGTAACACTTCACAGTTCATGCAAAYGTGAACACTGAACACATGTCAAAAAGAGCTTCAGGAATGGCTTCTGAGGCACCTATTTCTGTATTTACAGCTGTGATACAGGTTAATATCAGGATAAAGCTTTGAGCAGAGGCCAGACTAGAGAGCTCGTGAGGTCCCTTCCAGCCTGAATGGCTCTGTGATTCTGTGACTGAATTCATACAACAATATCAAGTGTTAAGAAGAGAATGGGGCTAGGCACTACTTGCAGAAAGCTTCATTTAATTAACTATCTTAGCACCACTCTGGGACAGAGATAGAGAAAGATCCATCTACTTACATCATCCCATCATTTTCTCTTATACTGTAGTATGAGGTAAGAATAATCTACAAAACTACCTTTTAGCCTAAAATTCAGTCAGTCTGGAAGGCTGTAAAATATAAGAAAATATTGGAGCATAGTCCATCAAGATATTACATTAAAAAAAATACATCTGTCCACAGGAACAAGTCTAAAAAGAAAATACTTAATGACCATTAATTACTTTTACAGATTAAAGCTGCTGTGGATTTGTTGGTCTGCAGAAATATTTCTAAACATTCACCAGTTCTTACCTTACAGAAAAAGCAAGGGGAGACTGATCTAAGGAGCAATTTCCTATTGTCATAAGGGTCCTGAATGATGATTGCCATGGACATCACTCAGAAGTAAATATGCCATAATATAATTAATAACTCTGTTATTACGATTCAGTGCTGGCCTTTCCTAACTTCCAAATGCCTTATTTTATAATATTAGCAATATTTTCTTCTGACAGACATGCTATCATGTAGGATGAGTATAAATATTGGAGACATTAAATTCACTGCTAAGGTTTTAAGGGATTTTCTCTTCCCTRCCTTTTTTTCACCAGAATGTTGATCTTAAAATCATTCAACGTGTATATTTTTGTTTCAGTGCACGGTCTGCATGAATCCAGCTCCTACAGACATGAGTTGTCTTCAGTCTTTGTCTGCCCTGTAAAGGAAAAGGATTTCTTCAATAACTTTTGCTGATGCTGGCCTGTGTGGATGGTGAAAGCTCCCACTGCTAAGAAGCAACCAAGACCTGAGGAACTGATGCCAAAAGCTCTCCATGAATCTCTCTATACCACTTTATGATTCCCTTCAGGAATAATTACAGAAGGAAAAAAAGATCAGTTATTCTAGACAGGATTAAATTTCTGGTTTGGTGCATTGCCCATAAAACATATTTCTAATTCAATCTAGTCTCCTGTTCTCAGCCTGAACATCTTCCATCCTCTTACCATGTGCTCTTAACAAATAATCATAGAATCATTTAGGTCAGAAAAGACTTTTAATATCATCCAGTTCAACTCTCAGCACTGCCAAGTTCACCACTAAGCCATGTCCCCAAGTGCCACTCCTACACATCTTTTAAATACCTYCAGAGATGGTGATTCCATCACTTCCCGGGGCAATGACACAAGGTGACTGAACTGGGGAGGGAATAAACCCATAAATRTGGGATGGACAATGACTTTGCTGTGTGTCAGACTGGGACAGCWGCTTTAGCTAGAGAGGAATTAAACTTTTAGGGCCACAAGATGGCAGACGGGAACAAGGCAAGACTGCAGGGCAGGGATTTACACAGGAATGGGTTTTCCTCAGCTTTGAGCCACATACAGTAGTGAGCGGTGATTCATTTACCTTCTGGGCCACAATGGGATCTCCACAGCAARCAAGGAAATTTCTTCATTGATGCTCAAGCAGGTGACACTTATGAGACAGCTGACAGTAAAAACCAGCATAATAGCCACTCAGAGACTAATGTCAAGGGTCAACTAGCATTTTGGCTTTTATAATGATGATCTTTAAAAGAATTATATTTCATAGGTATGAATTTTATACTCTCAAATGAGAGCATGATTACAATAAACAATCCATCTTTTCCCCCTTGATTTTGTACTTTTCATTCTTTTGTCATTATTATCTCAACTAAATGTACCCATCAGGATGCAATTCCTGTCCTGGGGCTGTGYGTGGAGTGATCAAAAGTCCAGGCTGGAGAGTTCTCTTAGGTTTCCCTAATTAGGCTGATCTGCTATCTATAAATAATTACATCTTCATGAGACCTCTGGGCTCTGTAGCACTTTCGTATTCCCCGTTTTGTGTTCACTGGGTGAGAGATTGGACTGTCACTGATTMTTCCTCAGACAGCTGACCCTGAACTGCCCATCACCAGAGGCTGTGGTGGGATGTTGAGGAAGATGAAGCAAGAGGCTGATAAGAGGCAAATCCTGTGGGCTGGAGAGTGCTTTTTACCATGCCAAGGTCCTCAAGTGCAAGTGGCTCAGCTGTGAAAACTCACCTCAGGGATAGTATTGTCACATTCACATGTAGCCTGAGGGTATTAACCTCTGCTAATGGACYATAATAGTCCAGAACAGACAAGATGATGTAAGAGGCAGGTGTAATGTTTCAGCATTTTAATGTCATAAACCATCAAAGACTCCCAAAGTGTCCAGTGATCCAAAGTATTACATCATCCACTATAAAACTCCTGTCCCAGGAGAGGTACCCGGGTGTTCCCTCCTGAACCTGAGTGAATGTAAACCCAGTGGACTYTGTGTTTCGTGGGCTTCCCCCACTCCTGACAGATCAAGACCATCACTTTGACAAGACCCCCACCACCAAGAAGACCAGAAGAAGAGAACCAATGGGATGCTGTCAGGTTCCATGGAGTGGTGATATTTTTTATACTTAATCTKTCTCTCTGTCACTCTCATTCTCTCCTCCCACTCTTTTCCTATTTTTTTCTCTTTCTCCCTCTCTACGTCACATTTACGGTTAAATAAAAATCCATACTATTGATTTCAGCATATGGTCTTGTTTGAATCTTAATTTGGGTGGAGGTATCTCTAAAAATTATTATAACCCAATCTTAGCACACTGCACCGGTCCTCTTGGCTTGGCCTCTCAGCTGAAATCTGAACGTATCTAAGAAGCCCATGCAGAGATGCTCCTCAGGAAGCTGKATACATTCTGAAGGAACACTGAAATTTTGATTGAAGTGAGGAAAGACTGTCCACCTTTCTGTAAATCAATTAAAAACATCTTAAGGGTGTTTTGACAAAATGTGCTTCAAATTAAGAGTTGGAGAGTGATGGCAGAATCATGCCTCTTGTCAGTTAGGCTTGGAACCTTAATATTTGGATTGAAACAGCTGCAGAYTCTTGGTCCTCCATAAAGGCTTTACTGCCTTATCCTCCTGTGCTGTAGGAAAAAGGCAAAAGTATGGAGGGATAGATGCTTTTGTGGAAACTGAGAATGAAACTGCTTCTGTTTTATTAGAAAAAAAACCCAGTTAGTTAAAGATAGATATAACCTCACCAAATACTGGGGAGTAGCAAAAAGTGTTGCTTTCCTCCATCTATAGATGAGCATGAAGAGCTCACTTTCTGACTGTTCTCTTTCGTGTTTCCTATTTCCCTGAATATTTCATGTGGGATTTCTCCACAGGAGCAGTGACTCAGTCCATGCAAACCACCAACTCTCCCACTTACCCTCTTGTGAAGGAAAATTTATTTTAGCTAAATGGGGGGATAACAGTCAGGGAGGAGAAATGTTTGCCTTTTCAAGTGGAAGAGATGTCAGAGAACCCTCAGAGTTCTTAAATGAAATGGATGGCATCTYCTAGTTGATCCCCTTGTATCTCTAAAGAAAGGACAAATTTGAGGCTGCACTGGGTTTTCTCTGAATTCAAGCCAGGATATTATCACCTACCAGCACCAGGATTGCTGCCTTTGCTCTTATTTACATCCATGCTCATATGCAGCTGGGAAAATATGACTCAAAACACCCTCTGACAGCTTAGAGGTCATATGATATCAACATTGCAAGAAACCAAAACAGATTAGACATCGGTATGCAATGGCTTGGCCAGAAAACCAGGACTGTATGATCTTTCTTATCTGAGTCTGGATATGTGTTCCTCAAGCATGGTGGACCTAACAGCTATCTACACATTCATTTTCATKTAAATATAGGTACCTACATGTATTTATATACACACATATCTCTCTGTATATGGACACATATGGTGGGAGCCACATGAAATAATATCTGTTTGGTATATGCAAATTATGCATATAATATACATATTGTACCTATATGTATTATAAACACATTATTATGCTAGAATCACACTAACATATGTACCTTTATGTACATATCTATCCATACACACACACTTCACACATTTGAACACCCTCATATGTATACATACATCTATGTATAGTGAGTACAGATGATCTAACTGTATACATACAGTATTTATGTGGTTCCTGAAAATTTAAGCCTTTTATGATAATATGCTATTCAGTAGCCATAATTCAGCTCTTTGTTGCCTAGAGACTGATGTCAAGAATGAAAGCACACTTCTCTCTTTCAGGCCATCTAAGAGAGACAGAGCACTGAGGCAGAGATCCTTTTTTCTGAGACCCACATAACTTTCACATCAAATATTGAATATTGAAATGTCAATACTAGTAATCATCCCAAGCACTGTACAGTAAACAGGATTTTTGAAGTCATTTGTATAGACTCCTGTTGCTAGTACCCATGTTCTACTGAAATTTAAATAAATATGATGTGCAACGAGGCATTTCTTGAAAAGTGAAAAGTTGTGCAATTTTATCAATCCTGAAAAGGCCATGCAATGTCTCTTCAGGTCTTCATGACCATCTGACTTAGTGCCAAAACATATCCTCCTGATGACTTTTTAAATTCCAGGACTATAGCTAAAATGATCCAGCAGAAGAGCTGATTGAGAATCAATTTCATAGCTTTTCAACAGCAATCTGTTCCAGCACTTCAGATTTCCTGCCAAGAAAAGAAAATGGAATTTATTCCTCCTGGGCATGCAGGAAAAAGAATATCCTAGGTTGTTTTCCAAAAGGAAGATTATTATGGGACTTCTCTGTCTGTTACTCCCCTCATTGCAGTAGATTTTAAATCTAAAGCTTAATTTCAATCATATTTAATGAGTTATTCTAGTCCCCAAACTTTGATGAAAAATGATGACAGGGAAATGAGAGAGATAAAATTGGTGTCTCTGATGAGAAAAAGGCTTAAGTCTGAATTCAACTGATATTTCTTTTGTGGTTTGCAGGTTAGYCATTCAGCATTTTCATGTGGCAAGTCACTCACCATGGGCATAGCCGGAATCAGCTGGGAGTTGGAGGAAGAGGAAAATTGTGAGAGTACAGATGTGGGGAAAACATACATAAATTTCAGTTTTTAAATTAACAAAAGAATAATTTGGAGGAAGACAGGCTTCAGTAAGTACAAATATTCAAGGAAGATTTTCTCTGTATGTGATTAACTCGAAGATTTGATTCATCCCTTACCAGCCCCATGAGTGCCCTTTGCAGCAAAAGCTGGACAGAGACCTTTAGCCTTAGAGAGCTCTCAGGGAGGCTGTTCAGCCAGACATGAGACTGGGGCTGTCATGCCTCTTACTACAGCTAGCCACAGCAAGTGACAGTGTCTTTTGTGCTGTTTTCACTTTCTTTTGCAGGTTCACTTTGCTAACTGCTTCTGGCAAGTAACACAGCAGTGCCTTTAGAAAAACTCCTGACTTTTCTCACCTTTTCACAGCATTTAGCATAATCTAAACTCCCATAACTGATGTTTCTTGATCAATTACACTGAATATTGAAGKTAATAATTTACAATGGAAGCATCCTTGCAAGTTTTTTCCTCACACTATCTCTCAGAAGCTAATTTTTGTTGATATAAAAAGGCCAGGGTCAGATATAGGTAAAATTTGGGGGCGTTAAAAAGCTTTCAAYTGACAAACACTAGTCTACATAGGAAGGATTGTTAGTGGAAACTCCATATAATATTGCTAAAAGTATATGATATTGGAAACTGTTCACAGTCAGCAGGGTCTTGCTAGTTTGTCTGCAAAGAGGTTGTTTCAGTGGTGCAACAACTGTSCCAGCTCTCATTTASAGTAAGATTCAGATTTATAAATATYTRTCAGTACAAATTCCTTCTATTAAAATCTATAGTAAGCACAAACTTAGGAACATAAGAAAGACAATTCTTTATAATTAATCTGATTTGTGTAAATCCAGCTCATTTTCATTCGARTGTTTAGTATCACAGGTTTCCTCTATAATAGCAGATCATGCAGGCCAAATTTTACCCTATGGTCGTGAGGGCAAGCAGCACAGTATAGCCCATCTCTCTTCATCTAAATGATGTCCCTTGATAACAGGATCACCTGTTTTATGCAGCTTATTGGGGAGGGTTTGTGTTTCAAAYATGCTCAGACATTCCTTTCCAGTAGCATTGCTAGCGGGGATAGTTCAAAAACMTGTTGGATTCATGCTCATGATTAAACAACACAGTCACATTTGAGTATTTCAGTGAGACTTTGACATTATCCATTTTGATATTAAACATATAGAAGCTAGGCACACAAATATCAACTATTTTCAGCCTGAAACAGAGAGCAATAAAATCTACAGAACAATGCCAATCAGCTTTTCAGAGCACATTTAAAAGTGCATGATGGGTGTATAACTGGTCACACGATGAGCACATGCAGCTGCTGGATCAGGACAAAGAGGGCACTTCTGGAATGCCAAGTGCAGGAACTTCGGTTCTCTGCTCCCGAGAAAGGCCTAGGGGGCTATCTACAAGAGGATTGCAGAGTAGAATTATGTCTTAATAATGTTACAATGTTGAAATGGGTTTAGTCACCTCAGATACAGGCATTAGATTGGAGATGTTAAATATGTCACAAGCAAAATGCCATTAAATTGTGGGTTTAAGTGCATTCATAAATGTTTGCAAGGGTTACTGAAAAGAAGGATTTCTACTACCATTTTGCCTTGGCAATTTGGATTTTGTACAAAACAGAGAGGGCCTATGGCTGCAAGATGCTGACACAAAAAATAGGGGCTAATGTAACAAAAAGGTTTTATGTATTTCAGTTTTTACAAATAAGCAGGTAATGAAACAAGATAGACAGRCTTTCACATTTTTGACCTTAAGGAGAAAAATTGCCATTAGTTAGGTTTCTCACAAGGAAAAAAACCCAGAAGTTTATTTAACGACTGCGAAATGTTTGAGCTGACCGTGGAGTCAGGAAAAATCCCTTCTGCAAGACAGGAGGAAGATGTGCTCTGAGAGGAAAAAAATGTTATGGGAAGGGTGGTTTGAGGGCCCTGCTTAATTCATAGTATTAATTGAAGGAGTTATAATCACAGAGAGATAAAAATAAAGCATTTTTTCAGGTGCTGTCACAGGTGTGAGTCTTCGTGCAGCAAGAACACTTTAACCAGTCACAAACAAATACAGAAGTGACAGCAAGTGCTTGGAGCTTTATTTAATTGAGCAAGAGGAAGAAAACACCTCTGGTACATTTGCAGGGCACTGCAAGGTCAAATCTAGTTTTTCTAAGTGGAGTGTATCCACTGCCAGCAGATATTTTTCAAGCATGAAGGATTCAGGAGGATAAAGTTCAAAATGTTAATGTCACTTTCAGTACATGTTTCAGCTTAACCCAATATGAGACTCACTAATAAGATGTACAGTGTTTTTTTTAGTAAACAGCCTTGAAGGAACTCAAAGATAAAGCCACATCCTGGGTAYAGTTCCACTCAAAGGCTATCTCTAATTACACATATCAGAACTCCAGAACATTTCTATTGTAAATGTGTAATTAATTTGCTTACTAAAAATACTTCAGTCCTACAATTGTCTTAAAGATTAATTATTGAATGCTCATTTCAAAAATTATTCAGGAAACAGACAAAGCTGGATCAGAAGGGTATTATCATTAGAAGTTTTAGTGAGATTTATATTGAATAATTAAACACCTGTGAGGAAAAAAAAAAGCCTCTTTTAATGAGACTGTGCATTCTCACATTTAATGGTCTTTATACTTCGTAGGGAAGAGGCAAATTATAGGCATCACAGTGTAAAGGTTTATCAGGACTTTTCTACTGAATACTGATAAGAATATCTGAATATTTCTAACCCTAAATATTAAGGGCTAGAATATAATAATATATTCCTATTATTATGGAATGATAKTTGAGGTCTGTGGTTCTTTGCAGGACATCCTTTCCACACCGGACAGGCACACCAATGGCAACTTCGTATCAGACTGGGGATAGATTATTCTGACTAATGAATAGAATTGTTCCACCTCTGAATTACCTCTCATTTGTGATTTTCTCTAGCTAATCACAGAGGTAGGGTGTTGGTTCTCTTATTTCCTGGAGACACATTGTGTTGGCTTTACTTGGATGGTGTCTGTAGGATATATATATATGAGAAGAAAGGAGCAGGAAGCTAAGCCTAGGGGACCTTGGAACCTAGAACCAAAGGAACAGAGAAATTAACTTCATTTCTTGTACTTTTCTGTATTTCTACTCATTAACTGCTTCTGGTGGCACTTACAAAATATTTCCCCTCTGCACTGGGTAGTGTGAAATCAAGGCCTGCTAGAGCACGAAAGCAGTGAAAGTCACTAAAAAGATTTGTAGGGCAAAACTCAGGTACCTCTGACCCCATTTTACCTGTGGTCTTTTCCCTCTTTCTCAGGAACGGCACAAATAAGATTTCTTAGCCTGGACATTTCAAATACATTTTTTCATATGGTTCCCATTATTAGTTTATGGCATTATTGCTTGTATTACTTAGATGTTGAGGCCTTTATGGATTTTATAATAAGGCTATTCCTTCCAAGGTGAAGATCAATAAACATCTCTACATTAAAATTTAGGAATAAACTTATGCCTGCTTAAACTGAACTTCTGAAGAAAGCAGGTGAGGTTAACATGCATTTAGAAGATAATAAACCTTAATGTCCTTTAGAGAGTGCTGTAATGTTATGCCTCACTGYAGCCTCATCAGCATTTTCTGGGACTCTTTCCATGAACTTTATCTTGAAGCTTGGTGGTTAATTCTCATTCAGATCTGCTGGGTAATGTTGCTGAGGTCTGTTATGTAGGATACAGAATGCCAGCTCATCTTCTTCTGGGACAGACAGATGCTGAATATCCCCTTTGAATTGAAAACTGCAGCATGCAGCAGCTGCTCTCTGAAGGAGCAGATATAGAGTATCCTGCCAGAACTGAGAATCTAAAATTGAGTAGAATCTTAGAGTTTAGCAAAATTCACCACATACTCCTTTTTCAGATCTGATTGTTATATTATGAACAATTCCCTCCCCTCCCCTCCCCTGATGGTTGTAATCCTCAGGATAAAGGAACATGAGTGTATGCAGCTCTTTGCCCAAGGTGGGTGCAACCATCTTGCTTGCTCCACAGGAAAGAACTGCAGAGGACTTTGGGAGATAAATATCAGAGGTTGCAGATGTGTGCCTCTGTCATATAGTGGGGCTCATGTGTTAGATGCTCACAGTCTGCCTACAGCAAATGAGGAGAAATAATTATCTCACTGGGTTGAAAAGGACAAATATGTTGATCAGGGAGCTGTTGAAATCATCCAGTCTACAGATGATGTTCAGTATCTCCTAAGACTGCCTGAAGCCTCTTCTTCTGAGTAACAAGCAACAGGACAACAGGAAATGGCCTTAAGTTGTCTGAGAGGAGGTTTAGATTGGATATTAGGGAAAATTTCTTCATGGCAACAGGGGCTGTTAAGCATTAGAATAGGCTGCCCAAGGAAGTGGTGGTGTCCCCATCCCTGCAGATAGATAAAAGATGGTAATGAGGCACTTAGGGACATGGTTTAGTGTGGACTTGACAGTGTGGGTTTAATGACTGGACTTGGTGATCCTAACAACAATTCCATGATTCTCTTTTATGGCCCTATTCTATGATTCTAAGTCCTGCTCTCCTCTGATGCATGTGTACCTCATCGAGCAGAAGAAATGGGATCCTTTCTTCAGTTTCAGCTGCACATCTGCTGAAGGTAGATTTCTGCAGCTTGAAAAGGAAGCAGACCTCTGTCTTGTAAGTGATAATTAGGCTGGTGATTAAGGCTTACATTTAGGAAATGGGAAGGCGATTTCCTACTGATTTCCTAATAAGAATTTTATTACTAATTGAGACTTTTCTCCTTTTCCTCCAGAGGGAGCCAGAACAGAGGCAGAAATACCAGATCCATTCGGCCCAGAGGAATTATGTGGACGGGATGACAGTTTTGAACACCAGTTTTAGGCTCTTTATGTGCATTATGTAGATTTAGACCTATATATTTGAGTAGTAATRGAAACAGTATTGAGAACTCCCCCATCACAAATGTGCTATCAAATAAGGGAGTTACAGCCAATCTTTTGCAATTCTTGTGACCCAGTGACTCATCCACATTTYTGCACAGTGGCATACGTTTGGTAAATATGGTATCTAGGATTTTAACAAGATAGCTGCATTTAAAATTAGACTTTTGGTCACCCAAGACCAGCTCTCAGTGTGCAAGTCCTCTGGTTCACCACATATCTGTACCTCTGCCTGGACTTCTCAGAGCTTGGAGCATAAATTAAAAATTCCACATGGCTTGTATTGTGAACATCTTCATAAAATGGTTTGGAACTTTCCACTCCAAAACCCTGTTCCAGATGACCTAACAGAAGAAAAAATAATGGACAATATGCTTACATTTAGTCTAACTTTTAAAAACAATTGTAAAAGCTGTCTATACATAATATTGCCAAGTACCTTCACTGGAATAAAAATGAGAGTGAAAACAATGTTTTTCTGATGATGATTCCTTTCTTATGAGAAACTCTCAAAAGGAAATAAAATTCAATCACTGTGAAGGGTCACTGAAAACACTAGATTTTAGAAATTCATACTTGTTAAGTTTTGTTAATGCTATTTTATTATCTTTCATCCAGAGGGAAAATAAATACTGTGATATAAGGCAGGAGATCCTGCAGGATAYTCTTCTATTCTGCTTTCCTACAGCAAGGGTACTTTGATAAGGATCTTTGATTTTCCTGTTTCCAGATCTAATTTCTGAATAGTTACATGRAACAGGAGTGTTTATTTTGTGTGTCTGAGCTGTTGTGGTCTCTTTTTGTACAGAAGCTTGTAGAGTGTTTTTTAATGTACTCTGTAGTCTTCAGTGAAAAAACTGGATCTCTTTCCTATTGACCTCACAGTGAAAAAAAAGAGCTATAAGCAGGTAAAATCTTCTTACCAAAGCAAATGGAAAATAAATTTAATTAATGAGGGGTGGTTTACGAGGATGGTTTGTAGGCAGGGTATAAGGTGAATTACTTTGTCTTCTTTTCTAATGAAGAACTCTGAGATGTGGTTATTATTTGAAGTGTAGGCAACAGTTTCACTCCTGTCGAGGCATCATCTGCAGCCAAAGCATTCACCCCCTGTTCAGGAGGACATGTGGGCCATGAGTCAGAGTCTGCTATAGATGCTCRAACTTTGAAGAGGTGTTGGGATTAAGATTATCCTGAGATATCCTACTGACTTACTTTGTTGACTAATTGTGCTCACTGCTCCAAACATGATGTGAGATCAAAGCTAAATTGAGACTTTATCTAATTGAAGATGCTGACTGACACATGTGGAGCCTTTCACTGACCTTCCCTAAATTTTTTTAAGCTTATGTTCTCATCTTCTTCAAAGTAAATTAGAAGCTGACCACATGATAGAAGAAATAATAAGAAACAAGAAAATGAGCAAAAATATTTTTGTTTTCAGTACAGACATATAATTATGAGTTCTGGTCCTCAAGAAAAGCCTCCACTTGATATAACCATGCAGGGTTTGAGACTAAGAGGGTTTGTACTGTTCTCTTCCAGGGGAGTTGTAAAGGAAGAAAAGTTTTCATGCAGAAAAAGAAAAGACTCTGATTTCAGAGAGAGTACTTGTGTTGCTGTTTTGTACTTGGTAGGTACAAAAATACCCAAGCAAATGAGAGCTTACTTTAAAGAACAGGTGAATGATGGTCAGAACTGAATATGTGAAGATGATAAGTGAGAAAAGCAAAGAAAGCCTTCCTGAGCAGTACACTTACACTTCTAAGCACACATGTAGATRTGGAGTTGGACACTTAAATTACCATGACACAATGTACAGCAATAATAGCCATTTTCTTCTTCACTGTCCATCAACAAAACACATCTTATAGTTCATTATAGTGGTTTTGGTGTATTATGTGTATCTGTGTTGGCTTTACTGAACTCAGATGAATCAAGGAGAAGACTATAAGCAAGGTATCAAATTAGGATTCTCCTTGCAGGAGCTGTATCAGAATTTGTAATTTAGCAATTTGTAATAACAGTGGCAAGGCCATTGCATAGTGATATATTGCAGGCATTGTTATCAGCAGTATTGTCCTTTCACTGCTCAGACAGAGTGAAATACCAGTCTCCATCCTACTGATAGTATCAATTGTTTAAAATTTCCCATAAAAGAAAAGAATATCAGGATTKAATTTGGCCAGTGCTATTTAAAAGAAAAAAAAAATCCTCATTAATTTTAAAAGAAAAAGGTAAAGCAAGAGTGAAAAGTGTACTTATGAAGAAATCCTGATAATGCTGATAAAATGTTATATGAATGCATTTAATATGATATTGAAACAGGTTACAGCAGTTGAAAACTGCTTGCTCAAATGAATGCTGGGGAAAATAATATGCAGTTGGAGAAATCAAGGCTAAGCTTAATTAAACTGAAAGTAGAGCAAAATTGGAGCACTACTCTTATTCATTTAAAGTAACACTTCAAGCATCCTAAGATGTGCCTATAGACATTTGAGTAAAAATAAACTCTTTTTTATAGAAACATTTATTGTTTCTTATAGAACTTAATTTGTTAATTCAATGACAAGTGACTTATATTACCATAGTAATTAGTTAATTATAGTGTTTATACTGTTTAATGTACATCAGGGCCTGGATGTCTTGTTTACGTATACATCTAACTGGAGATTTTAACAGAAGTTGTTCTGACACAAGAGACAATAGCAAAATGAAAAAGAAGTATCATTTACTAATAAGCAAAAGTCAACTAGAAGTCTTCAGAGATAAAAAAAATCCCAAACCAGCCATCCCACATCAACCGAACACATTAAATATCTGACATTAGACAAAGGCTGTCTACCTTCTGCAGTTCAGCTCAGAGGTGGTGTGTCCTTTGCATCTCTCACCTGAGCAGGCACAGCAGCAGCAGCAGCCTGGATCCACATCTGCTGTGATCACACTGTGATGGTGCAGCTGCACCCAGGCTCATGGCACAACTCACTCTTGCTCCTTGAGGACCACAGACCATGGCACATGGCAGAAGTGGAAATGAGCTTAGCCCAGTCTGAACCATTCCCCTTGCTGGGAAATCCTGCATTGCCTACAGCAAACTGTAACCTGCTTCAGAAAGCATTTGGGTTCATGGGAGTCATGGTTTAGGAATGGTATTCTTTMATTTAGTGCTCCCATTAAAATGAAAAACCACGAGCAGCTGCATCAGGAGCTCAGGRCTGGTGTATCTGGAGCAGTCCATTCTCATTGTCCGTGGTAATTATGGCACACAGTGGCATTGCCTTTCAGAAACCAATATTAAATACACAATTCAACATTGTGGACTGTTCTCACGTGGAAATCAACTGTCTAAAGGCAACTGTAATTGAGCTTTGAGGYTTTAATTCTCTGCTCAGGAGTTTAAACTATCACAAGGGTTGTGTAAGGCTCATTTTTAAGAAGTAGATATTTTAGAAATGCCTACTGAAATTAATAGAGTTATCTATCAGTTTTCTTCACCTTGGTTTTCAATGTAATTTTTAAGGAAGTTCTCAGACTACAGAGGACTGCTCATCCTGGACATAAGATTTTCTCTCTTTATTCTGGGTTTTGAAAGAATGCAAGCAATTAACTCAGGCTGTTTTTAACCCTCAGAYAGTTGAAATCAGATGAATTCCTTTCATTGCACCTGAAGTTTCTGATGGCTCATACACACACTTTGGGTTTGAAAAGGGCAAATTGTGTTTGTTTTCTCAGGCACGATCCTTAATATTTACAGGACAGGTAGGTGTGACACATAGGTGTCTGTTTACTGAGAAGCAAGTTGCAGCATACTTTGTTTTCTGTGGTAGTGTTTTCTGTAACACTACCTTTATGTATTTTAAACATATCAAAGGTAATGAAAATAATTGAACAGAGAGACAAATCAATAGCAATTAATTAGCACTCCACAGAAAAGTTCATCAACATAGTTCAAAAATAAAATCTCACTTGGACTACTTGGAATATTTGGTCAATTGGCTTTACCAGTTTTTTCTGTGTTTTTCATGCTGAGACTTTTTCTAAGCCCACATGCAAGTAGGTAAGGCTACAGGCTAAAAGTGCTGTTTAAGAATTTTATCATTAGCATTCCTGAAGAGTTCATTTTGACTTTCTGGCATGGATATGATGATTTATGAGCAGCATAGAATGGAGCCTCTGAAAATTTAAATCTCTTTCCATTTACTTTTGGCACGGATAAAGCATYATCCATTTACAGAGCTGGATTTCCCATGGGATCACCGTGACTTGAGTCTGGTGGAAAAGCGTGCTGCATTGCCCACACATGCACAGCAATCTCTTCTGACCAGCAAAACCTGCTTTAGATAAAGAGTACCTGACTTCAATGTTTACAAAAAGGGCAGAAATGTAGGTTTACGGGAAGTAGTGGGTGCAGTCTCTTTGTTCTATGAGGCTGGAGAGAAAAAAAAAATCAGAGTTAAAGGAAATCTTCCCTAATGAAGATTTTACCATTTCCCAGCTGCATCCCCTTCTCTGYTCTTTCTCTCCTTATATTGCTCCTCATCCTTTCCCCACTTTTTCTTCACCCACACATGGCTTTGTGTCTGCGACACTTATTGGTGACTAAATAGAATACAAAGTTGTGATTTTTTCATTCGTCCCAAGTACTAAAAGCACATTTTGTATCTTTCAAGGCTTTCAGGTCACTCAATGTATATTTTATGATTGCTGTTGAGAGTCTGCATCTCCAAGGGTAACATCCAAAGGCTTCTTATCAAACATTCATGCCACCAAATGTTCTCTTTGATATAGCACTTTGAGATAGCAATTTTMTATTCTGAAAATAAAATTGATAAGACCCTTTAAAAAATGTAAGGTTTTAAACTTTATCAGGAGGAAAAAAATCTCATAAGTGTTTAAAATCAGCAAATGTGAGTTTCTTGCAATTTAGTGGATGGCAGCACTGTGCAAACAGAATTGATGTGATTCTCAGACTGTTTGTACTCTTTTAGGTACATGTTCAGGGTAACCWTTCCATTTTTTCTTGGAACTACATTAATTAACCTCTGTAAAACTTCATTTGAAAATAAGAATTACATTATTACAAACAGAATATTTTTCACACTCGTTTGCCAGCTTTCTCACAATGCCAAATAAAATGCAGYACTTGTTTAGCAAAAAGCAGAATATCTTGTTCCTTACTCTCAGTCCAATATGTTTTCAAAACACAGATTAAATTATTTTAGGCTCTCAGTGTGCGTCCTACTTGTTTTAATAATTYAAATCACTTCTTGTATTCCTGGGAAACAGGGAAGACAAGATTTAATGTCTAGAAAGAAAAAGATGCTGATGACTTATTCTTAGCAATTAGAATTGTTTCAAATCTGTATTGTTACACCAATAATTACAGGTGGACAGACAATATTAGTATGTAARACTTCAGATTAATCCAGACATTGGGGATACAAAGATTTATGCCAGAATAAATAAAGCAGGGTATCAAAACAGCACATGTGACACATGGAAAGAGTATGAGCTTCACTGAGGGATCYATTATTGTATCTAAATCTGCTTTTATTTGTCTAGCTTACCTATCTAGGGTACTACAAGAGCAACCTTCAGAATAATGCAAAAGCTCTACATTTTGCAATTACATGTCTCTAACTGCATTATACCTTTTCTAGACATCAGTGTTGGTATTTCAATTAACATGTTAAAAAATCCAATATGGTGGTGTTTTTTTTTCCCCTTTGGTACACCTGCTTCAGCAGAGAGGAGAGCACCTCAAAAGCTCTACTTGCATTAAATCTAAGTGTCGCTATTTCAGGAAAAAACCTCTAAAAATATGAATGGATAGATTCTAAAGATCTTATTGGGCTGTGAGTACTACTAAACTTATAGTTTTGAACCCATTATGTGTTATGCAAATATTGCTTTGCATGGGACCACTCAGAGGTGCCCACAAGAATTTTACCATAACCCAGGAACCCAAACCTGTGGTTGTTCTCTCTTGAACACCCTTTTGTATGCAGAACATGCATCTTTGTATTTCAGACATGCACTGGAGAGTTTGGTACCTAGTTACATCTGAAGTTTCTGGGTCCASCTTATGGCATTTCACTTTAAATATCTGAATAASTCCTTTGGCTATTTTAAACTTCTCYGAGTTAAATTTAGTCATTTTCATATGCATTTTGATGAGTTAGCCTTCATGATGAAATCTAAGGAAGTATTTCTGTGCCCAAAGCTGTACATACCCCTGAGGCAGCAAGGTGATTCAGTTTTGTAACTAATCATTTGCCTTATTAATATATAGATAGGGCATGATTTCAAGCATGMATTAAAAAGTAAACCTTAAAAGTGTCTGGAAATCTGGGGTTTYAAAAATCAAATCTGCAAGCCAATTTTGTAAGGCACAGACTTGCTATTCTGTGTACCTCTGAAGAGCAGGATTGTTCATTAGATATATACAATTAATCATCTACACACTCATCATTGGAAAGAGACTAGGCACTTCTAAAGTTAAATTTGTCATTTCCTGCRTTGATTGTGTAGGAAAGATGGGGTGAGTTAACTTTTACAAATTCCTGTCTTGTGTTCTTTAGTTACAGTGGGGCCCTAAGTAAAGTTCAGTGTTAGTCAGRCACTGATATCAGCTGATATCAGTACTAATATCACTAATAAATATTGGCTGAAATTTCAGTCTAGCACAAGAATTTCTTAGAGTTGCTACAGTGAAAGTCCYAAGGGTGTTCTCTGGCACTAAGTTCAACTGCTGTAATGTGGCTGTTATTTTTACTGTTGAATATATTTTCATTCTAAAAGGCTACAAAGTGATAGAAACCTGATCATTATTCCCTAGACACATGAAAAAACTTTATGRAGAGTTCTGGCTGGCACTAAGTGGGTGTCAAGGATCTTTTTACCAATTTAGTAATGTGGAGGGTTGAGTTTGAGGACCTAAAAGTTTTTCTTGCACAAATTAAAGCAGCAGTTCAGAAACAGCCAGTGAAAAGGAARTACTGAAATGTTTCAGTTGGACCGAAGTGGAATACTGGAATTACAAGGGAGGTGAGAGAAAACCTGTGTGGTGGTACAGAAATTGCTAACTATGGGGACTRGATCCTGCGATCTGTGTGGTCTTTTTCCCCATAGGGTCCAGATCCTATTTACATCAAAATATTTGTAGGACAAAACCAGATTCTTGAACAGAAAATTATTGTGCCACAGACTATGCTTTCCAGAATATAAAACCACTTTTCACCAGAAAAAAACTTTCATGCAGTGTACATAAATGCTTTCTCAGTAGATTTGGTTGGTGCAGGCACAAAGATGTCAGCATCAGACATTAGAACTCAAAACCATATTATTTCATCAGAAAACACTTAGAAAAACTGACGTAGTATATTTATAAGCAAACCATTTCCAGACCATGTAAATTAAGATAGCCAGGATAAAACAACAACCAACAAGTTCATTTCTCAACTTKTAATGTTTCGTTACACTCTGTTGTGATTTGACACTGGCCAAACTCCTGGCATCAGTGACAGCTTGCTCGCTCTCCCCCGTCACAGCTGGACAGAGGAGAGGCAAAAACTTAACAAAGGGGTCATGAGTTGAGATAAGGACTGGGAAAAAGCACTCCAAGGGCAAAACAAGCTCARCTTRGAGATATAAAGAAGTGAGTTTATTACCAACAGAATTAGAGGAGAATAAGAAGAAGTAAAATAAGCCCTTAAAGACAAGYCTTTTCCCCTCAGCTCCTCCCTCCTTCCCACYGAGAGCACAGAGGGGACAGGGCATGAAGTTTGGTCAGTTCATTACCCAAGATTTTATTCCACTGCTTAGGGAGAGGAGTCCTTCCCCTGCTGTGCCATGGGGTCCCTTYCCATGGATGACARTTCTCCATGAACTTCYCCAACATGACTCCACCTCAAAAGCAGCAGTCCRTCCAAAACTTCTTCTATGTGAGATYCCCCCATGGGCAAAGTCCTCCCAAACTGCTGCAGTGGCATGGTTCACTTGTCCATGGGATGCAGTCCTCCAAGGACACACTGCTCCAGCCTGGAAGAAGAGCCCTCTCTCCACTGGGACTCCCACTGGACCACRGCCTCCTCCAGGCATCCACCYGCTCTGGKGTGGGCACCTCTCCCATGGGCTGTGGGTGGATCTCTGCACCCCCTGTGGACCCCATGGGCTGCAGGGGCATGGCTGTGTCACCATGGTCATCACCATGGCCTGCAGAGGAATCTCCAGCACCTGGAGAACCTCCTCCCCCTCCTTCTCCACTGACCCCGGTGTCTCCACATTGTTTCCCTCACATATTCTCACTCCGCTCTTCTCTGGCTAGAAAAAAACTGTGGCCCACTTTGTTTTAATTTTCTTCTTAAATATCTCATCACAGAGATGAGAGTGTTACTATCATCTCTCACAGGCCCAGCCTTGGCMAGTGGCATGTCYATCTTTGGAGCCATCAGGRATTGGCTCTGCTGGACATGRTGGAAGCTTCCAGMAGCTTCTCACAGAAGTYACCTCTGTGGCCCTYCCACTACCAAAAACCAGGCCAAGCAAAACCAACACRCAGYTTCAGTCACTTCAAGATAAAATAATTATCTTACTTACACATTTGCATTTATCACTTAAGAAAATGTTTCCTGTATATTTCATCTGAACTAGTGTGCAGTAAAAACTCCTTATCCAGAAACACTACAAGCCAAAAGCTCAGTTCTGTGGCTCTTGCTATTTGTGAAAGAAGGTGTGTGTCTGGAAAGAAAAGATAAATGCTATTAAATTATAGATTCCCCTCTGKAACAGAATTATTGAAAAAGGTAAGAGGTCTGCTGGTGATATGAAAACTATTTGATAACATGTAAATAGGAAAGGGAAAGGGTAAAAATGGGAAAAAAAATAGAAATAAGAAGAGTAGACAAAAGAAGGGGAGGCAAGGGTGCTGTAAAATGAGGTCTGGTGCCAAGGACATCATCTATTGTACTCCCACGGGCAAGTCTGTTGTGCTCTGCTGCTCAAACTCACTTTCTTTTTTCTTRCTAGAGTAACTTTCAAGACAGTCTTTATACAATCATATTTCATTGAGTCAGCTGCAGCAAATGTATTTTAGAAAGCCACGTGAATTCCTGCCCTATTTCAATTATTTAAGGCACAATATATTATTCAGTGTTCTGTGTGTTCATTTGTTTTAGGACAAACAATATACATATATCAAAGAAATGTCATTCTGATTTGAGTGCTTTTGAATAAACAGCATTATGTGTCACTCTCAAAAAGAATGTTTAGAGCTCCTAACATGTTGTGTATTTCAAGAATCTAGAAATGGCTCTTTCCTTTTTTATATGGTAGTTTAATTTCACTTCACAGCTCTCAGGCAAATATATCCTGTGCAACACAGCAGCACCATCTAACCCCTGGGCAGTGTAAATTTAACRTAAGTGATGTTTATCTATCTTTTTAAAGTGGTGACATGCATCTCCTGAATACACCCCAGAGGTTTCTGTCCTTTTGACTGGGCTTTACATGCTCCCTGAGCAGCTTCCTGAGCTTAAATGAGAAGGGTCATTGCCATGGAGGAGATCTTGGCACACTTAGGAGGGAATTTTCTCTTCCTCTTAGTCTTATGGGGATTCTTTTCCCACCTTTTGATGCCTGTTTTTATTTCATGTGCCACAACTGGCAGTAATTGAGATCAAGAGGATCAAAAGCAATGATAATTTCCAGGCTGAATGCCTTTAAGGAAATTTCCATTCCAATGTGACTATGGAAAATGGAGGGCTTTTGGGGAGTAGGAGAGGAAAAGGGACTTTTTGAACAAGTYAAACACACGAAAAGTTACTGGAACTACGAGCAAAAATATCATTCTGGGAGGAGGGAGATAGCAGCAACTCATCAGATAATTGATGGGATACAGGGATATCTGTGATCACCTTGGCTAGGGACAAAACATCAAAGGAGCACTCAAGGAGCAGCATCAAACGCTGCCCACTGTCCTTTCTTATAAAGGAGGATTTAGACCTAAGGCAAGTTCTCCTGCTGTTACATCCTCTTACAGGCATTGTTAGTCCTGCCCTGAATAGCAATGATACATTTTAGAGGTGGTTATACTCGCAATTTCCATTCTATAATGTCTGCTGAAAGATTYTGTTGTCATTTAGAGAAAGTAATTGTAATTTGTAAAATTCCTGTAGCAGGATTTCCAAAACCTCAATGTTATATTATAGTTTTAACTCTACAAATTATTTTTTTTAAACAAGAACATGCCTGTTTTTCTTAAAAGATACCGTGGAATTCTACAAAGCTGATGCTGCATGGTCTTAAAATAATCCATGATTTGTACTGGCACACAAAATGAAATTCCATTCTATCTCATCTCTATAAGCAGTCTGTAGGAGTTGTTTTGCTGCTGGAATACGTGTACAAGCATGGGACATGCAGGATTTCACTGTTTTGCTAGTCACTATGTTGAATATTTTAACTGGGACAGTTCACACCTTAGGCCAGCAGCTGACATAAGCAGCAGTATTAATTTATGCTAATTAAGACAATGGAGGGGCAGTCATGTAAACATTCAGTCAAACCAGTTTGCCTGCGGTCATGAATCCACTGTGTCGGCTTTGCCTTGTGCTATCATCGGTGTTACAAATATTGTCTTGATTTATTTTTTTGATGCATTTAAAACTTTATTTGCAKAAGGGAGAAATAGAACTCCCTCAGCTGAGCATGATTTTAAAGATGAAATATCAAGGGTTGAGACTCATCAAGGCTAAGGTTGCCAGTCAAAGGACTATCCTCATACACCTTTTTTTTTTTTCTTCTCAATAGTGCAACAACTTTTCATGGAGAAAAGAATTATCAGAAGAGAAAACTGACAGAAAACTGAATGCAAAATTATTAACTCAGAAAAACGTGTCCAAATATCACTCTTCATGTATTTCTTGTTCGGTTGTGGGCCAATGGTAACTGGGCAACCATGTTTTATTAAAGATAAACTAATAGAGGTATTTTTTTAGTAGATCCTGCTGTCCTTGCCATATGGCAACAAAATAACAAGGAACACTGCTGATAGAGACAAGCAAAGAGGGACATATGCACCTGTTCTTAGTATGCTTCAGAGGTAAAATATTACTACTTTTGCCAACCACAATTGCATTAAATAACAACTTTGCCATGAGAAATCAGCACTTGCTTTTTTTATGGCTTAAATAAAAATGTAACGCTGCTCTTAAAGCCTGAGACACTCTATAGTTACAGAGGACAGAGACGGGGACATCTTTCTTTATTTCCTTGTAAAACCTAAAAGCTTTTCTCTTAATTCTGTAGGTGGAGTATTCACTGGGGGATCTTACTGAAAAATTTTGAGAGTTAAAAAAAACTGCAAGTTGAAGAAGTTCATATCATTAGAGCACTGGAATCATCCCTACCTTTGACTGTAACTTTAARAACAAAAACACGGAGATGATCTCTATGTTTTCACCCTCCACAGTGCAAAGACGCAAAACCACTCCTTTAACTCTGCCCACTTCCCCTGTGGGTGGCATCTGCCCCTGGCACTGCTCATCAGTGGCTCCCTGAGCACAGAGCACTCGCTGCAGAAGCTGGCAGAGCTGTGCTGTCCTGAACCCTTCTCCTTTCCACAAAGGAAAGTTTGCTGTGCAAACTCCCAAGCACTACACTCAAGCTTGAAAAATTTCAGTGCATCAAAAAAAACCATTATATGCAAAATATCAGTATATCAAAAAGTATCAATCATGTTTCATGATGCTAAGKTGCTCTTGAAAAAAAAGGGAATCAGACAATTCTGCTTTTGGGAAACTAAGCAATGTCCATAAATAAATTTCGAACCAAAAAGTTTCACTGCAGATGCTGTAATAATAAATACACATTTCAGTTTGGGATTAAAAAGCAATGTGAGAATTGTTTTTCCAGGCTATCCTGAATCAAAAATAAYGAAACTCAAATAATTGTTTGTGGACATTTCTGAATAAGACCAAGGTGGAGATTGTTGATAACATATCTAAACACAAGTGCTGTGTGTAGAGGACTCGAAAAGCTGACTTTAGCTGTGGGATGGATTGTGTGGTGCACMCCCACCAGCCCAGGCTGCACTATGACCTGAGAAATGCTCCTTAGTCCTTGGCCTTGATGAACTGCAGTTGGACCATACCCTTCTTGTATGTTACAACAAAACTGATAAAAATCTAATACAAAAATCAGTTTTAAGATACTGCCCAAGATGACCACAATTTGATGGTATTGTTTAGCATATAGTTTGAAAATGAGTAGCAGATTATTGCAATCTCTTTGAGCACAATTTATGACAAATAATAGTTAGGGAGACTGAAAGTGCCAAAAAACCAGACTCATATGCTTAGRTTTGTTTTGCTAAACATATTAAAAATCTCTTTCCATGGCAAGGCAGAGGGAGAAATTACTTTCTAAAYTACTTTTTAAATGAAATATTCTGATGAAAGCTATTAATTTTGAACATTAAAGTTCCTGGTATTTCTGCAAWTATAAGATTAATTCTTCAAAGCTTTATCATAAGCAGAAGCTCTTCTAAAGTTTTATTTGTTTGATAGATCCTATACAAGCAATTAAGGAGACAACTGTTTCTCTTGCCTTGAATGGCCATATATGAGCCTGAAATGTAGCAGGAAAAACACTTTAGTGTTTGCTGTAAAATCACCTTGGGGATTACCTAACAAGAGAAACAAGCAATCAGTAGTGTTCAACTGGAATTCACTAATCTATTCCAATAGCTGAACTAGCGGAGTTGATTTTTTGAGAAGGCTGTGTTTTAAAACCCATTGGAAATTAAACTCCAATCAGCCTCTTTCCCTTCCCCCTGTTCCCTCCAGTGAGAGAGGGACAAAATGGCAGAGATTATGCATTGAGATAACAATTTGGTAGGAAAACAGCAATGAAAAGACAAACAGTAACAGCAGCAATACTTACAGCAGTGTTTGAAAGARGGTGGCAACATGCAAARACTGCTTATGGAARATGGACCTGGTGTCAYCACAGCCAGTGACAAAGGAGACAATGGCCTATGTTACCACAGCTGGTGCTTTTCCCCCAAGCCCAAAACTATGAAAACCACATTGGACAAACTCTCCAAGCTGGACTGTCTGTGCTGTGCAATCCAGAAAAAAAGGAAGAAAATGGTTCAGGGTCACATTCTACTTTTTTTTCACCCAAAGCCACACTCCCAGTGATGAAAAGGTGGTACAGAATAAAAAACCCGTGCCCACACGGCTCCAGGCTCCGGTTCCTTGTGACAACTTTGAGAAAAAAACTAGGACAAAGAATAAAACTCCAGCATCAGGCAATTCCTTGTCAAATATCCCTTAGTCATCCCATTGTGAAAGTTGTAGGCATGGCCAGCYTGTGGTAAACATCCCACATTTTGTGCAGTTTGGCTAAGAATGCACAATATAAATGATTAGTCAAACAAAGTGCAACAATTTTAAAAGGAAAATAAAAACCAACTCTCTGCATGTGTTGTTAAGTTCGAAAATATCTTAAAAGACTCAGTGTTTGATGGCACTTCCTTCCACAGTCCCACACACAGTACAACCCAAGCACCACGCATTTGCCACAGCCTAGGACATTGACACTCTTGTCATTCATCTCTGTGTGATCAAACCACATTTCTTGCTCTTAGTTTTCAACTTCTTGATTTCTCTGGAGTCTTCTGGTTGATATTTTGATTCTCTGAATCTCCAGCTCCTATTTTCTTTCMGATTTTCTAAGATGCCTCTGCTCTSTTAGCCATGTATATRCCTGAGGTCKATTTATCTMAATTGCTGGTATCCCTCGTGCAGTAGGGGAAGGTTCAGYACTTTGCTTTTGAGCAGTGACTCCAAAGGAAAGTCTGAAAGCTCACATCAGTAATAGAAAGACATCTCACAAGGCCTTTGAGGAATAAGTAGGTAATTTTATCTGTACTTTAAGATGCTATAGTTCATATTTCATCAGGAAAATGTACAGTGATGCATCACTAAAGAAAATACAGCGTTCTCTTGGCTGAAGTCAGTGATGGTGATTTATTGCAAACTGAGAACCTTATTCCAGATAATTGAAGCCAATAAAAGGTTTTGCAGAGTCACTGGAGCAGAATGGCTATAGAGCTCACTTTTGAGTGACTCAAATTCAAAGACCAGCTTAAGATTTAAAGATATTGTTTGCTTTCMATTTGGGGTAAAGTTCTTACATTTAAAATAAGCTAAATTAAAAAAAAAAAACAAACTTGATAGGACTGGAAACAAGAAAAATATTTTTAAATAGTTGGAATGAATTAGTTTTGACTCAGAAGTGAGTCTGACATTGTTTTCTGTGTACCTGGAAAGCATTCATCCCTGGATGAGCTGGAGTTGTCCTGATCCTGGGCCAGCAGTTTTGTCAAGCTATCCACAGGCAGTGGAGGAAGGAAGTTTTTCAACATACATTCTTTCGAATAAATATATGTCCACAGGACATTATGCTTTATAAAAAATCAACAATTGCCTATCAGAAAACCTTTCCACTGTAGAATATACAGCCAGCCTTTTTTTTTTTTTTTTTTTTTTTTTTTTGAGTGGCTACTATTGTCTGAAAAAAAACCAGAGCAGTATCTCTGGTGTATGTTTGAGATCTTCATCCAGGTGAGAGCATTCTAGAGTACTGACTGCCCAAGTCTTCAGGAAAAATCAAATGCAAGACTATTCCCTAGTGAGTATTAATGGCTCAGCACAGAACATAAAATTTAGTCTCTTTGATAAGAACTTTACTGTATTTGGATGATAATGTTCTTCATCTGGCTAAATGATGGGCTGTGTAGACACAATTTTAGAGTAGCTCAAAGATGTTTATGTGTYCATCTTCTGAAAAGGGGCTGCAGATGTGCCTGTGACTGGATGTCAGTGAGGTTAATCAGCTGAACCATTGACATCTGCTTACAGGAAAACTACAACTAGGGCATGGAAAACCAGCTGGAGTATAAAATCTAAAGTTCTCACAAAGGGTCATAATTCATCATCAAATCAGAAGAAAACAAGGACATTATTACAGGTTTGCACATGCAAAAAAACAATGAAAAAAAGCAGATATATCTTGATACATGCTAGAGGCATGAGTAGCTCATTGCCAGCGTGCACATTCCCTATTTGTGGCTTTTCATCTTGCATCTCCTTTTTCTCTAAATGGAGACACTGAAAAGTAGAGGGATACATCCTACTGTTGGCAGAATCATCCATTTCTTTTCTTCAATTTCTTTATTTTTAATATAAATGGATCAGATTCCCTTTCAGCCTCTTCTATGACTAGTGTCCTAAAAATGAAATGACAAAGCTATTGCCTGCAGTCTGTCCAGATGTGCATTAGAAAGCATTCACAGAACTGAAAAGCTTGACCTTTTGCTGGTGAATGCAGTGTCACTGCRAGATCTGTGCAAACATGGCACAAATGGTGATAGCTTCATAGCTCACTGTACATAGCAGAACGATTTTAATCCTGAGCTGATTTGGTACAGTCCTATAAATATTATGCTTCTTTGCAGATGCTACTCAAACCACAATGCATACTGTTAAGTCTTCTGYGTTTCCTGTAGAGACTTTTGTATGTGTATACGAGAACAACTCCTCCCCTGAAATCCCAGCCCAAGTGCCCAAACCCCTGAGGCTTTTGCACTTTGGATAAAATGAAAACTGCAGCTCTCTGCCAGCAGCAGAAGAATCCCACAYAGAAGTGGGATTCTACTCTTATCTYCCTTGCCAATTGCCGATGCAACTGACACAAGGTTCTTAAGGAGACGGTTTGGGGCTCCAAGTTTGCGACATGAAACTGTGTTTGTCAGTAATGGCACCATAAAGTTTCTGTTTCCAAACACAGGCTCATTAACCAAGTGACACAGAGTGACAAGTCCCCAGCATAYCTGACATCAGACCTCTTGCAAAGTGCCAGTGCCTTCACTTTTAGTCCCAGGTGTCGAGCTTAAAGGTTTGGGACCAGAGCCTCACACCACCCATAAGAGCAGCTCTGCCTGAGTCCAGGAGTGCATCACACAGGACCTGGCACCTTGGCCATACGAGTCCCTAAAACATACCAGTGCTAAATATCCTTACTTAACCTAGAAGAAAGCTGTGAAGCTTGATATTCTAAAAAGCTCACAAGGTTATCTTAAACCCTTTCAGAGGCTATAAAGAAATTGAGGGAAATATTTTTCATCAGCCACAATTTCGCTTTCAGTYCTTTGGAAAAATAACCAGGCAGTTGTTGATAAAGAATTGAATCACATAAAGCAAATTCTTCTGCATTTGTAATCACTCTGCGAGTATAAATCAGGCTTTTTTTTTGCAAGACAGATGGATAGCAAGACAGATGGATATGAAGTCTCTATGTGCTTCACATAGTTATACTCTTATAAATATCTTTGGATATAAATATCTAGTAGCGTAAAAGAAAGGGTAAAATTATTGTTGCTGATGGAGAATTTAATATAGACAAATATGTATACAAAGGCACACATGTGCACATATGTAAACACACAACAGAATAGATAACATGTATAAAATTTCAGATTAGATTTTTTTCAGATAGCAGTTTATTTTGTTAACCAGAAATCCTTTGGCAGAGAACTGCTAGACCAGAGAGGCTGTGGATGCCCATCCCTGGCTGTGTTGAAGACCAGGCTGGCCGGGGCTTTGGGCAGCTTGGTCTCATGTAAGATGCCCCTTCCCATGGCAGAGGGCTGGAACTTGATGGTCTTTRAGATCCCTTCCAATCCAAGCCATTTTATGATGCTATGAACCTTAGGTGAAGAAATGTTTGATAAAGAAATAATGTATTCTTCTCAGAAGCAGGATTTGTACATTTATTAAATTATGAACTTCTTCAGAAGTTACTTTGAGATGCAAGCTACTGAAAGTGATTTTGTTGCAATAGCTAATAATTMTTATAATTTGATGGGCAATTAAARCATTAATTTACATTTTRAAGGCAGACAAATAATTTTTTTCCTTCCGAATAAGGTTTATAAATATGGTTTTAAAAATAAATTTGCTAAATTAAGTAACTGAATGAATATTCAAATGAGTGCATASTAACTATGAAATACTACTGCAACAAATAGTTGAAACAGCTGCRATTGTGGAAGGACTTATGCTAATTGTTGAAGTTAACTTTTAATTTTAAGCCTATTTTAAGATGAAAGACCACAARGTAAAGATGTGAAAGTTAGTGAAATGTACACATTTGAATTGCACCTGAACTTCCATGCTTAGGAAATAGTAAGTAGCAGCTTTGAGTTGCTGAGAGACATTTGACATATTGACATTTGAGATATTGACAGAGACATTTGAGCAAGATGAAACTTTGAGATTAGTTGATTCCTTGTCCCTGACTTAACTCAGCTGCAAAATGGCATGGCCTAGAGATGCCAGGCTATTTAATCTGTTTTAATAAAGGATGATCCTCCTGGAAATGGCATGAAGGCCACTGGTCTGTTGCCCAAAGCAGGTGCCCAGGACCATTTCAGCACATCAACTCCTTCAGCACACACCCTTCACCAATGCTGCTTCCATCCAGAGGCTGTTGTGGGGTGGGACGAGCAGCTTCTCAAAAGGAAAATATTCAGATTGCATATCTTGACTGCTGCTTATCTCAGGACACAAAACTGCAGGTGGCTCAGGGCAGCCACCTGAMCATTGCCTTCTACTTGACAGTAACCTCTAGGAGAGCTTCCAGAGCTCACTCAGAGCTTGCTGCTTTCTTTTCCAGCAGGTTCCAATGGTCACCTACAAATTCATGCTTCACCTGAATTCCCATCACTTAATCACAGACCCCCAGGTTCATTCATTGCCTTTCCAACCTTAGAGAGTCCTCTGGCATTCTGTCTCTGTGAAAGCAGTGTTCCAGTTTAATCAAATTACAAATCAGTTTTCCAGTAAGTTTAGGAGTGTGAACTGCTATTGTGTTCAGGCCTGAAGGGGAGGAAAGGTCTGTCTGTGGTGAAGCAGCTAGAAGATTCATAGATTATTCACTTGTATTATATTATTGACTAAGATTCATTCACTTGTAACCTCTAATGTAAATTCTAGAGGCTTTCGTCATGCACTGGTTGAATCAAACAAAGCTGGTGGTTTAAAAATTGACTGTCCCCTTAACTGTTATACAAATAAATAGACGGATATAATCCTATTACAGCACTATTCCTATATGGTTCCACTGTTGCTCTGGACTCCTCAATAGSAAAATTAGGTTTGTCTCTTTAACAGCAAATTAGGTATTATTGCGTACAAGTTTCTTCCCTTATCTCTTAAGAAAAAAGGAAACAGAAAAGAGGTGAGTTTTGATCTTATTTTTGTATTTATCAACATTTTTTATCAATCAAGTATAATTTAGGGACATCCATTGCTTTATGACTATATCTGGTACAGCACTTTATGAGCAAAACCCTTCAGAGCTGTCATCAGCTAAAGAATCCTTCAGAACTCCAAATCCTGCTTTGACACGAAGAGTCCCTGTTGCAGAAAATTTATCTGCTAATACCATTTCTGTTATGCTTTTAGTGAAACGCTGACGGTCAAAAGCAGCATAAAATAGAGAGCATTTTGTAAAAAGTGTGGGTGCTTTAATAATAAATTGTGAGATGTGACCTGCTCTGGTATGAGGTTGTGAAGCCCTGAAATACCAGTTCTGAAAGAAGCACCTTCCCAACACTCATTTTGAAATCTAATCTAAAATATAATAAATCACTTTTCTGACCTGAATGTCCATTTTCAGCAGGAGGTTTCAGAACCTTGCTATTTGAGATAACATACATACCACAGCATGAAAAGAATTTGATTGATTGCTTTTAATAACATTTGATTATTTTCAGTCATCAGATATGACATGGCACACCAATACACAGTATACTTTTTAACACTGGAGAGATTAAATATGGAAGAATAAAGAGATTATTATGTCTTCTGAACATGCAAAACAGGCTCTAAGCTTCAGKGGAGTAATCTAATGAGAAAGAGCARYTGGTTTTCCTTTAAAGCAACTATATAAAGCAACAGGTAGGACTCAGCACGTAGAGAAAAACCTAAAAGACCTTCACAACTCTTGAAGTTCTACTGGAAACAGATTTTATAAGAAGTCCTATTTAAATCTATGATTCTGGAAGCTTCTTTTGATGTGACATAGTTTCACAAGTCTCAGCTAATATTGGTGCTTTGGGCTCTTGTATGCAGAAATCTGTAACTTTCAGTTTCTTTAAGAAAGCTGTGAGTGGTTTGGGGAACGCTCTGGACAGAGGGCAGAGCAAGGAGAGGTTAGGAGAGGTTCGGAGAAGAGAGGTTCGGAGAGGAGGGGAGGGGAGGCTCGCTGATTTTCTTCAGTCAAAATAATGAGAAAAATGGAAGGAAGCCAACTAGGGTACAGAAGAATATCTGCAACCTTTTCCTGCCGTCTTTACACTCTACAGATTTTAATTACTTTACTATCATCATGAAGGATCATTATTACTCTGTTACAACTGCTGTATCTTGCATCCATCTCTAATCCAGTAATGTGCTATTTTTTTTTTAAAAAATGCAAAAAACCCTCCCCACAACTGCTGTTAATGGATGCGGGACCTGTATTTTGTTTTACGTGCTTCTCAGGATGAGAGATGCAAATCTGAGTCTGRTTGGGAGGGGATTTTTCCTTCATGAGTGCTTATAAATTACAGAGTATTTTTTCATGTAAAGCCCCAGGACAACATTTTTCTAGAATTTTCAACATTAGACCATCTTTAGAGAAATCCATCTCTCCCCAAACTTCAGTCTCCCATTTTGAAAGACTGAGCTTGCCTAATTTGTTAAGTCAGCTTGAGAACAGTGATTCAGAAACCAAATTTAGCTGTTTTCATTCTGTGAATGCAGAGGATTGGACGAATGAAATGAAGTGCATGGCCCCCAGAATCTGTGATGGAGAGGACATGGGGGTCTTTTGCAGTTCTCCTTGCTGTGGCGAAGACAGAGGAATTTGTGGCCCAGGGTCACTGTCCAGACTGAGGGGTGTGGGCAGCACGGAAGGGCAGCAGACATCCCTGAGTGTCTGGAGAATTCCTACACCCACAGCACTTCCCTGCTCTGCCACTGCTCCAGGACATTTCCCTTCCAGCCCCTGGGCTTTCTCAGCCTTTCAAAACACAAAACTGACAAACACTTCCGCAAACTCTAAACCAGTTCTGGTTTCCATAACCAATAACAAAAGGGGGGAAAAAAAGAAATAGAAAAAAAAAAGACAAAAACTGTTGTGATATTGTCTATCTCAGAAACTAGGAGTGTCCTTACAAATTTCAGAAGTTGGACTCCTCTTGACTTCAAAGGGACCTTCCTGTCCAAGGTAACAACTTCATGATCCAGACAAAGACAAAATTGGGTGGTGTGGAGCTGGGTATTGTGCACATGTAGCCTTTGGAAGTTTTGGGAAGAAGCTGGGTTCTGGAGCTGGTGATACTTATTTTCCTTTGGAAGCAGAATGGGCCTGTCTAGAATTTCACTTTCTTCTTTGCTTTTTTTTTAAAAAAAAAAAAAACAGCTCTGATGGTTTCATGCACTTGCATTAGCAGTCTCTAGGGCCGGGACCTGAAAAAAGGTTGCTCTTCTGACACTGATTTTGAAGGAGAAAATTTGTTTTGTTTTATTTATTTCTTCAAGGTGTCACCACAGAGCAGAGTCAAGGTTGTTTGGTAACTCCAATAAAGTATTCTTGTACTTGGATAAAACCCATTTTCCTGTTCTTTTAAAATGTACAAGAATATCCTAAACCTAATAAAATAAGCAAACCATTGTCTACATGGATTGTCAATATGTGCATCTCGACTTTTTATAATATCCATGTTCCTATACTGGCTTATGATTTATTAAATATATCACAGTTATTAMAAATTGACAGGCTTAGATATTACTTTTAGCTGGCAGAAATTATACACCACCTATTCCAGATCCCCAGCCATGTTACAAAAAGTGGTCCACCATAGGGTCCAGAATTAAATTAAAATGAGGTGTAAAGAGTAGCCCAGTGAATGTTGCCAGGTGACCTTCTGAAATATTTAATACAGCTTGACCTAAAGTTTATTGCTTTAAACCTGAAACTTGTGCAATTCCACCCAGGCAGCATAGTCTTGAGATAAAAACCTGATGACTGAGAAAAAGTGGCCTGATTTTCCACATAAATTTTGAGTGTGTCAGCTGCTTTTCCTGCAAGGGACTGTGTGAAGCTCATTGTTTCCTCTTGGTCTGCCCACATTAGGTGCCTCGAGGTTTACTTTTGATTTGAGTGTTTTCAAGGACTGGCTGGAAACACCACATTTCTCCTTTAAGAATATCAGCTTTTCATAAATTTTATTAGGGAGAAATTTCCATGATTCCCCACTATGCTTTTTATCCCTTTATTTAGATTTTCTTACTGATTTATTGTCCTCTGCCTTCCAGTGAACACAAACTCTCTTGCTGCTTCGAGATACCTTATAGTTCTAGGTACTCCTATGGGAGGAAAGCTATGGTGAAACCTTCTCCTGCCACCTTTGGCATTGTTTTGATTACAATAATGTGCATGAAGTTCTTTCATAAACAAAACCCTTATATTGAAAACAAAAATGCCATGAAAATGATTCTTACCTGTTTTGAAACACTTTTATGTGGCCAGAGTGGCGCAAAGATTCTATCAGGCAACTAAAGTTTAGGTATCTATAAAATATGGGTATCTATATAACAGTATTGATGCATAGACACAAAACWTTCTGGTGTTTCAAGAGATTTTTTYMGCCCTCMCTCTAACACGACCTTCCCTTTTCCCATGCTGCTGCCTGATTTCTGTCAGCACAGCCGCCAGGGCTTGCAGAGGGATCTGGCTGAAAAGCAGGGATTTTGTTTCCCTGGTTGGGACCCGGCTGCCTGGGGACAGAGGAGCCCTAGAGCATCCCATGTGCTGAGCAGAGAGCAGCTGCTTGGAAATGCTGACTCTGGGAGAACATCTGAAAACAGAAGTTGAGCCTTAATCACTGTTTCAGGWTGATGTTTCTCTCCTGTGATTTACAGCATAGAAAGACTATGCTGATCTTAAACAATACTGGCTTATATTTAGTGTCCTGTTTTTTTGTTACTGGAATCTGTTTTGTGTACCTGAATACTTTTTTTTTTTTATGTGGCCTAGCTTAGCTTTAAGAAATTGTTTAAAGACTGTAAGCACAAAAAAGAACAAAAACCAGAGAAAGAATGGTTAAAGGCATTTAACTACTAAATATTGTAATAAAAAATATGATTTCACCAAAAAAAAAAAGGGGGATGTTTCCATTTGGGTAAAAAAAAAGCTTGCAAATAAAAATGCAGTGGTGTGCTGAAAAAAATATTCATGCTGAATTTTGCTTCTGTCATTATGATTGAAAACCAAATATATCTATAGGTAARGCAAGTATGAAAAACTGTCATTTTAATGAGCAAGGAAGGTCATTTATATTGGAAGATACATGAATCAGGATCCATCAGGCTGACTCAGTCATTCCCTCAAAGTATGATAAAGTTGTTAAAAATACATGCCCCATTGAATCAATATGAATAAACATTTTGATCCTAATACACAGATAACTTATATTAACATTCCATTATATTTGCTAAGAAGATCAAAATGGGGTTTGTGTATTGGACTGAAGCATCTTTCATACACAACTATAATCTGAAATACAAAAAAAAAATAATAAAGCTGAAGATTTCAACAATTTTGAAAATGGGGCAGAGTTTTTATAGAGATGCCTCACCCCTGCCGTCATGTTCACTGCCACGTTATTCCACTGTAAAAAAGGACTAGTTTATAATGATTGATATGAGGTTCCACAAAGTCCCCTGTTCCCTTGGGATTGCTATGATCACTCTTTTACATATTTGCACTGGTTTGAAAGTGATTTCAGCCAGACCAGAAAACAGCAAAAATCAATGGACTTTCTTCCATATTACCTCACTGGCATGTTTTCACATGAATACTGCAGTGTGAATTACCGTTGCCTCTGTAATTGTGCACTAAAGAGGAAAYTACTGTTTGGCTGTCCTTACCTGAAGCTAGAGCTCATTTCAGTGGAATTATGTCAGCTGACCCTGCTCAAAACCTGATGGTGGATTTATTTCATGAGGCCAGAATAAGCTAAATATCTAACTGTGGTATTAGAAAGATGTGAAAATGCMTGCTAATAGTTTAAAGGCCGGAGAAGATGCTCACTGAGGATCTTTCCAAGCTGGTATTCTATGGTATTTTATAATAGTGGTAAATTTATCACTCTTCATATCCCCATATTAACTACAAGGAAATTAATAACTATTGTGTTTTACACGTAAAAGGCATTCTGTGTTAAGGATGATTTATTTTTTCCTCTTTAAATGCACCTGGGACTCCTGAACAGCTGTCAGCTGTACCTGAGCAGAAGAATATGGCTATTAACATATTGCCAAGCATAAATTGCATTATACACTGATGCATCCGTTAATTGCATTAGTCAGAATTTGCAATTCAAATAATATAAGCATTCAAAAATGGTGTTGTTAATATGTAGTAAAATTTAATTTCCTAATTTTTCATTACAAAATGTGCATTTGGTTTCGGTTTGGTTCAATGACTATAATGCTAACTAAATGGAAATCCCCTACTATTCGAATTTAGTTTTGTGATTTACTTAAGAAAATATCCAGTCAAATACAATACTAAGATTACTGTTAAGCAGTTCTTGCAGATTGTATGGAATATGGTTCTGGATTAGAGTCGTATTTGAATAAACAACTGTTTGTGGCCCAGGTTTACCTTTGTGATCTGTCATTTCTGTTTCAATGAGGTTGGTTATCAGGAATGGATTGAAAGTTAGTGAAGCTGTAGCATATAACGACATTATTTATGTTGTTGTTTAATCACTGCAGATGCCTCTGTATCCATGACACATGACCACTTTATACCTTCTCTTCTCAAAYAACATGAATAGAGAAATAATTATCTAGACTTTGTCCTTAATCTTCCCCACTGATAAAAGAAGAGAAACAACACTCTCCCCGGTGCCTGAAGCTTCAAACTTTGGTAAGTTTGAAGAATACAGTCTTGAAAGTGGCCGTATTTCTAAAAGGCCATGGACAATACATAGAGACATCCTGCTTGCRTMCTGMARCTCCATGTRYTWMCTCTAGTGCCTGTGAAATTTCTGGRTGATCWGAAATWGRAAGTCTGTCTTGGGAGGTGACCAGACTCTTCCTGGTTAGTTTTTGTGCTTTGAAACTTAGTTGCTTTATTTTTAATAAAACAAGTTATACTATAGGAGGAGAAAAGACTCAATTAAATATTTTTAATTAAACTCTTCAGTTCAAAGATTCTGTGGTACTTTTAAGCTAAGTTGAAGCCCCATAAAAACATAGACAAGTCCAGGTTAGATGGGAAGTTCAAGGATTATCTGGTCCAACACCCTGTGGGAAAGGGAGTCTCGATGACATTACCTAGCACCCTGTCCAAACAACAACATCCAAACAACATTTCTATCCAGTTCCTTTTTTAAAACCATGGAAGAAGGTYAGTTCTCACTGTTAATTTTGAATAGCAGATGGCTTGCACCTCACAGCCAGCCCGTCCCAGGCTGCTGGGGCCCTGTCTCCAACCTGACCACACCACCTCTTCCATGTSAGAGTTACCTGGGAGAAGTCTGGAGGGTGCCCTGCCTTGCACATACATCCCTACATCCCCAGTGAAGGATTAACATGTTCCCCCCTCTGCAGGACAGAGAGTCACTGTGCTAAATGTGGTCCTGCAGAAGGACAGGCTTGGGGACAGCAGGACTGTGGTGTTACAGTCACAAGGGCCTGCAGAGGATGGCACCTGCTGTTTGTCCCATCTCCTGTGCCCTGATGCAGTCTGGTCCTTCTCATTCCTTTCAGATTGTGTTTGGAGAAGGGAGGAGAAGAGTGGGAACTGCAGGGAGTGCAGCACTCTTCATCATCCCAGCGAGTCTGCAATGAACAAGAAGATTAAATTCACTTATTCCTGTAATTTCAGAAAGGGTGTAGAATAGAGGATATAGCTCTGTCCCCACTCTCGCTACTGACACAACCTCCTATTGCTTTAAATGGAGTCAGGATTAACTCCTGAGACCAGCACGCCATCACAGGGTGTTTAGCAAATGGCAGTGAAAACTTTGGTAAGTGGTGGAGTCACCATCTCTGGRAGGGTTCAAGAGGTGTCTGGATGCAGCACTTGGGATGGGTTAAGGAGTGATAATGCTGCGCTGGGTTGATGGTGAGACTAGATGATCTTACAGATCACTTCCAACCTCGATGATTTTGTGATTCTTTAAATTCAGCTTTACTCCTAAAGGTTCTAATTAGYTGTGTTTTCATTGGGGAATGCATATCCTGGCTGGCAGTCTTCTGAATGTCATTGCACATGAACATCATTGTGATTTCAGAACAGCTCAAGCTATAGAAATTGCTCAGGCTTACTCTTGAAAACTCCCTGTGGACAGCAAACCAACATTTTATCACTTTGGTAGTTATCTTCCTGTGCACTTGAACAAGAAATTTSTGCTGCCAAATAGTCAGTTTAATAATGTTTGCCAAGATCTGTTTAATAAAAATTGTGCAATGAAACMTCTTARTTATATTTTAYKAAGTTTTATTGTGAGAATTGGATGAAAATACTTTTGTTATAATTCAGACTTGGGAGACAGTGGAGCAGGATCACAACCTGACCTGTGTCTATTGTAGATAAAGCTGAGTCACCAAGTAAATACCCAAAAGGACTRTCGGTGACAAAAGAAAAGACAGGCTTAGCCCAGAGAGTGGTCAAGAAATGAGGCACTCCCTCCTAAAAACAGAGAAATAATGTTAGGGAGCCAGACGTCTCTGACTCTGAGCCTCATTAGTAGTTGGAGACATCAAAGATATTCCACATCTAACAAAATCTGCACAGCTACAGGTGATGGCAGTTTTAACCAGTGCACCAGTGGGAATCTGGCCATGCATTGTGTGATGCATAATTAAACTTAATATTTCATTTTGTTGTATAAAATGCTATGTCAGGTTTCTTCAGTCTTTCTTTTTTTAAAGTGTAGCACTGAAAATGTTAAACTATGTGAAAATATCTGTACTACTGTATCCAGAGGTGCTGTAGATTAAAGGCTTTTCCCTCATCTATTGTTAAACAGGAGAAATAGCACATTTATCCAGGATTTGTCTGGTGACTGCTGAGAATCACCACARAACATCAGAAATTGGTGAGGCAGAGGTGGAAAAATCTTGCTGTTTTTGTCTCCATTTTGTTTGAACTGAAGGCAGATGACTGAAAATTATTTTGGAAGCTGTAGGGATGTGAAGGAGGATTGATTGCCTTCCTATAATAGTTTTGCTACTCTCTGCTTCAAACAGTCAAAGTCACTGGAGAAAAATGAAGGGAATTTCATTTATTGCAGGACTACACAAAGTTTTCTAGGGATTGGAGATTTATCTGGTTTCAGAAACTGCATTTTCTTCATATTATGCTGTCCCTTTACACAGCCTATAAGAGTAATTTAGAAGATTCTGGAAAGAGGAGAATGTAATAAAAAAAAGTTATTTGAAAAGCTACTGTGTAAGTTACTAAATTGCATCACCTGTGTGAGTACTGCTGTTTTGGTTCCCCAAATTTGGACTTGACACTTCTTTCTCTCCAAGCAAATTTCATGAGAAGAGTCATAATTTTACAGCCTAAATTTTTATCCAAATGCTTTCAGAAAGATTTAATAAAGGAGAAGCAGTGATTTCTGGACATAAATGGAATTTAATTCATTTTAACATGTCTCTCAACTTATACAATGGACAAAACATTTCCAGCAATCCAAAATTTCTATTAGAAATTTCCAGTAACAGTGGAATAAATGTAGTGACCACAATAAACTTCTGCAGGAAGGAGAAGGTGCAGTGTATGCTGACTTCCAGGTGGTSTTGAACTGAATATTTGAATCACTTTTCACCCCTACAAACAGCTGGCAGAAATTGACTCTTACCCTTATAGTCTGGGAAATTAAATTCTCTCTAGAAACTCCAGGTGAGCCAAGAGGCTCACTGTGCTGAGAAAAGTCTGTAAATAATATMCAGGCAGTTGAGAAAGCATATTTAAATATTTTCTGAAAACTACTTYACAATCATTATCTACTTGATTTATCCCTTTTAAAGTAAGAATATCTAAATGGAAATTTGAGAGGGTAAGGCCAATGTTAACAATGCTCTTCCTGTGTTCCACCTTCAGGTAGGAAAATCTGCTCTATGAGTTGCAGAATGAATGTTAAGGTCTACTGACTACCCCATGTGTGGTTTACTCTCTGCAGCACCTAATCTGAAGAGAAGTCTCCTTTAGACAGCAGAATGATCATTAGGGTGTTCAGAATACTTTCTGGACACGTGGGTAGAACCCCATTCTTTCCCTAAAATGAATGGTACATGTGAAAGAGACGCAGCCTAATCTGTAAATCACAAGGCAGGAAGGAATAGGTCTCATCACCATCATCAAAGATGWGTCCACACTCACCTGTTCCTTGGAGTGCCAGGTAAGAGACTCCATCCTGCTAAAGTGGCAGGCCTGGAAGCAGGGGCTCCCAACCCCGGGAAAAGGAGAGACCCCAGCCCTGTGCAGGCTGTAGCTGGTGCTCAGTGAATCCCCCAGGATAAAAGAAACTCTCAGCAAACCTCGTGAGAACAGGGATCATCTGAAAAACCCAGCTTGTCATGCTCGCCTCTTCTTGGCAAGGGTTCTCTTCCTTGTGGGTTTTGATCAAAAATTGAGTGAAAGTCTGGTTTTGGTACTCCCCACATATATTTTAAATCTAGTTAATCTATTTTTGTGGCAACTGGAAACAACTCATTTTWAGAGCTATGGGATATAAAAAGTATGTGAGTCATATTTCTAAGGAAAATGCACAGTCCTGTGCACTTGAAGAACTATTATCAAGTCTATTATAAACTCTGTGATAAACTATTACAAAATCTAGATGGAATAACTGTCTCCTGAGAATGAAATTTAATTAAGTGCTTGGAGACAATTTGAACTGGCGGAGCTTAAAATGAAATTAAAACTAATTATGACATACTCACATAGAGTTTTGGATAAATTGAAAAGAGAAAATTTAATTGATAAAAAGTAAAYCAAAGGTATGTCCTGGGAACATATATTGTTAAATAAAAAACAAAGATAATTAGAGTCTTCAGAGGAAGAGGAGAATYAACATAGCATCAACAATGTCATAATTATTGGAAATACCATAAGTGACAGTGAAATGTTTCAGTTTTTGAAACATCCAAGTATTTTTGAAAATGAAGACATGCTGGGATRGCTTTAGCCAGGTTCTTTAAAGGAATATTGACCTAATGTTACTTTTGCACAGCATTTTTGGATTCTGACTTGCAATGCCTTAAAGAAASGGGTTTTCAGAAGCTTTTAGCAAGCTGTGAACCTGCACCATTCCAAGGTGGTGTACCTCAGAAGTATGCCAAACCAGTTGTCATTCCTCACAGTGTTGATCTTCTRTAAGGATTTTGTGTTTATCTGTCTCCTCAATGTGGAAATATTTAAAAATTARTACTGGGAACAATAGTGCTTCTCTCTTCAGCTATGCCAAGGCACAGTCAGTCTGGGCTGCAATCCCAGTTAGCCAAGACAATGTACCATAAAACATTATTTCAGAGCAATGTGTCTCTGAGGGTGAACTCAAGAGGAAGAATCGATTTTCCAGGATTTAGATGAGATTTCACACCTAGAGTAGTRTGAGCAAGGGAGGTCTAGTCAGAAGAATCAAACCCACCATTCAGACCATCTTGATACAAGCACGAAAACCTTGGGTGTTCAAAAGTTCTTTAGATAAAATCGCAGTAATAACTTGTGATTTGATTATATAAATGTGGAGACCCATCATTAAGATGCTCCACAGTATTGTGTCTAACCTCCTGCAGTATCTGTTGTAAAAGTTCTTGAGTCTCCTATAAGTCCTCCTGTGACATCTGTCAGTCCCGTACGGATATCCTAGAGACACCTTGGATACGCAAAAGCAACTCAAATGGCACCAGATCCTTCATCACAGGCAAATAATCCAACTCCTACTAGTCCACTGTCACAGCAACAGCTTCAAGCTTAACACCATGTGTGTGATATGTGTGTTTTGACATCTTCATTTGTTGACAAATCCCATCCTTTGACTGSTTTAACTCAGCTGGTTATATGTAGATGGCCATTGACATCTGAGGACCCAGCAGGTATCTGAGACATTAATGTAAATCTGCAGATATGACCCGAGATTCTGAGAAGCCACCATGTCCCCAGGTGACAGCTGGGAGAATGGTCTCGAGAGCTCAGGTGCATCAATGAGTCTTGGTGGCCTTGACCAACCTCACCTGAGACCTCCCCCCACATACAGGGCCCAGGAGCATTAGCAAGCCCAGAAGTGGAGTTTTTTTCTCCGCCTCAGCTAAACAGAAGGAGCATTGTTTCCCAGCCCTGCCACAGCTTTGCACTGCCTGACCTTGCATCTGAGTCCTGCCCTAGAGAGGTACCCTGCATGCTGTGTTTGCTTTCTGCAATTACAGCAGCTCCTTTTAGCTGTAGATCACAAATGGCCTAAAAGGCTTTTTCGGGGGAAGCAAGAATAGGAATCCAAGGAGAATGTTTCTGCAATGGTTGCTGTAAGAGTGCCTTCTCCCCATCTCTTGGAGTTTTGTCTGTCTGTGTTTGAAGGCACCCTAGAGTCAGTGCAGCCCCATTATTGAGATACAGACTTTCTGAGACAATTCCATGATGAAAAATCTGGGTTGTGAATTGTTCAGAAGAGTGGGCTGCATCGTGATGTCTCTGTGGAATTTAAATGATAGCATTTTATCCAGACCTTACTTTTGAAAATATGCTGTTTTCTGTCTTCTGGAAGGGAATACTAAGATGACGTTTATTTAATTCAAAAGCTTCTAAACATAGTCCATCACATGATAAYTGAAATAATTTCTTGGTGTAGCTCAAGAGGGCATTGACAGCCTAATACACTTCTGCACCACAGAAACATACCATCAGAAATGKCACAGGGGACAGTGAATGGTCYTGTTTCTTACAAGGGAGAGAGAACTATGGACTATCTTATTTCACCTTTCCTTATTTTTCACTTTGAGTAGCTCTGCAGCAGAGAAAAACGACGGAGGATTATTTACAAGACAGGCTGTTGCAGCGCATTGACTCAGACCCTGTGCTATTGGCAGCTGAGAAAAGATGCACAGCCAGCATTGAATCATCTGGTTGCCATTCTCTCCAGTTGTACCCTGTCCAACGTGTTTTTGAAGCATCTCTTCAGTACAGCTGTCAGCATGACTTCCATTGGGTGCCCTTTCACAACCAGGAAGGTTGTAGAGGAAAAAGCCTTGAAGCTCTAAAACTCAGAAATCTGTGGTAAAATCTTCACTGAACAGTACTGCCTCTGTTCTCAGAGCAGGCCTGGCCTTGCTGCTGAGTCTCCTTGCCCATTTTCTGGGATTCAGTGGCCCACTCTGTGCTCTTTAAGTATTGGGATGTGATCCCTGAGAGCTCTCTTGCAGTATCTCCTGAAAAGACTGGAGGGGGCACCTGCTCCTTAGAGCCTGTCCTGTCCCTTTGGCTGTGCTCAGCTCCATCTTTCCATCTCATAAGGCAGTGCTTRGGGTGCATCTGCCATGTAAAGGAACTGGGTTTGAGAGCTGGGAACTGGGCATGGGAATAGGGACAAGGACTTTTCACGGACACCCTCACAGATGTTCATAAGCATTGGGTGATTCAGGGTCCTTCCCCACAGCTGGGCCAGCTGCCTGGTGCCATATGAGACCCTTTTATCCAGGGGCATTGGCTCCGGTTAGCTGTGCCTGGCTGCCTCGCCAGCACTGCCAAGGGCTTCCAGTTTGTGGGGATACATCTGGACAAATGACAGGACCTTCTGCTCCTGCCCCTTTGTCCACTTTTAAACATTATTCTCTGTAGTAGAGAGAGAGTGCTGCCAGTCTTTTTATAAATTTAATTTCCCTTCTTTTCYTTGTGCTGTAGAAGAATAGAAGAACAAACAACCRCAAAGCACAGATCTGTTTCGATTCRGTAGCAGTCAAAATGCTTCCCACTGGTGGTGCTGGTGTTTGTAAGGGTATGTGCTAAAGGATCACCCTTCCCACACAGAGGGGCACGCTGTCAGAGGGCAGTGGAGAAGTCCCTGTGTCCCAGTCAGACAGGTGAATCCCAGCCCCAGCCCCCCAGGGCTGTCCCAGGAGCATCAAACCCACAAGTCAGGTGAGACTGAGTCCCCAGAGTTGTGGCTCTCTGGGATACTGCACAGACTTTTTGGGGGATTCCCTGTCCTGGGGGATGGAACCCATTATGGGATGCTGGGAGGAGTTCTCTGAGGTTGTGCAAGGGGAGATAAGGGACCAGCTGCCTGTGAAGCGTTTTCTGTTCATTACATTTGTCTGGCCATGCCCCTTGCCCAGCCAGTATAGTTTGTTCTGTCATTTCACTAAACTCCATTTCCCACTCCTTTCCTGGTTGTGAGCTCTCTAATCTCTGTGCATGTGTGTGTTCGGGGTTTGAGTGCAGCACACTGCAGTTCAGACCGTGGGCCAGAGGCACTTTTGTGTCTGGGGACTTGACAGTGTGGGTGCAAGGTGTCAGCATGTGGCTGACAGCAAATGTCAAGCTGGTGAGATACACAGTGCATTCCCTTTTGCCCAAAGCTAGGCTTGGAATGTGAAACACTGATGAGCAAATGAATCAGGAGGAAATGCAGTGACTGCATTGGGCTCCTCTGCCTTGAGTTTGGAAGAGTTTCTGAGGTTCACTCAAGCAGGGAGCAGGGATAAGTCACTGGCAGGGAGGCTGAGCAGAGTGGTCAGTCGGGCTTTGTAAACAAAGCTTCCTCATAACRTTTCTCTGCTGTTCTGATCCAGTTTAAGTCAACGAATCACATTTAAAAAAAAAAATAAAATGTGGGCAATGTAACAGTTGACACTGTCAAGGCAATTCTGGGTAGAGCAGGTGGTGTTTGTACCCCTGCATTTCTTGGTTGTGCTGCCAAGGAAGCTGATTCAGGTCTCCCTTCAAGGAAGAAGGCCTGCCATTGCACGTGYTGAGTCAATATGCTGCTTGAATGCYCTCAGAACTTCYCCTGGGCACCTCCCTGAATCCTCTCAGTGGAAATGGGTGATTTGAACCTGCACATTCCCTTCCTGTGCAGCTGCTGTCAGCTCTATCAGGTCTCACCTTCTTGAATTCCCCACTGAGCACTCAGCTGCCTTCTGACCGGATCCCCAGCCCCAGTTCCAGCCTGTGGCTCCTTGCCTCGGGTATTGGTGCAGGGGGAGAGAAGGAAACCAAGAGCAGAGCTTGGGTTGGCTCTTCATGAAGGAGGGACCTTGCCAGAAAGGAYTTTGTCACAGGCTGACCTCAGGCAGTGCCTGGAGTATCAGGGACCATCTGCCTCCAACACCTGATCTGGGTCATCTGGGTGGGGCAAACATGGTCTGTCACCGAACCTTTTTCATTTTTYCTTTGGCCCCAGTTTTCATGGGCAGCAACCTTACCATCCTGTTTAGAGCTCCAGAGAGCTTTGTTTTTATTTTCTGCCTGCATTTCCCAGAAGTTCTGAAGCATGTTCTGTTTTTGTGCTTGGCTAACACCAATGCCTGCTGTGTTAGGTGTGTGGAACACCTGACAGACTGGAATGTACCTGAACACTGCAGCTGCCTCCCTCTCGCTTCACACTTCATTSTTGTGTTTTTATGCAATGGGAGTGCCCTAAAAGTGAAACTCACTCAATTCTCAGTAAGGTGAATTACAGGCTGCAGATAAAAAGGGAACTGAAGATTAGCMCTGTTAAATCAGGTTTTAAGCTGAACTTGTTGCGAAAACTTGTACAATTGAAAAAGCAGGTAGAGACAAGGCCGTGTTAAAGCCTTCAGAGATGTCATGACTTTTTTCTTGATTTCTGTGTCTTTTACCATTTTTGCCTAGCAAAATCATAGTAAAATGCACATTAAGGTGTAATTTATGAGACAATAGGTTGCATGCATTAAAAAAAAGAAGTTCAAAGCAGCAGTTGTTTATCTCTGCCAATAATGGAAACAAGTGCCCCTAATTCATAAAGAAAGATAGAACATGTTGCATAATTATGCGAACATTTCAATACTTAATTCTGATTTCCTTAAATGCTTTTGATCTATTTATGGATTTTTTTTTATTGTTCGGATCTATAATTAGTTCACAATGACCTCAAGATTTGGTTAATGTTACTCATTTAAATTAAACTGTAAATAGAAGGATAAAGTGAATTAAAAACCTTATTTTCAAACTGTCTTTGAGCATTTGTTTAATCTTAATGATTCTGGTGTTTTTTGTAAGATGCTACAAAGCAATGCACATTGTAAGAACTCAATAGGRTATATTTTATGAAAAGAAAAATAAATAGGAGCTCCCCTAAAAGCCCCCAAAACAATGTAGATGTCAGTGATACATTCAGATATAAAGCCATAAAGCCTTTTTTCATAATTTAGGATGTAAGAGTTTGTACCACTTCTCCATGAACAGAAGTCATTATTTCAGTATAGTCACCTTTGGGATTATTGTTTTCTCTCTTAAATGATTTCATCAGCAAATTTGATTATGGTTCCCATCTGGCATTTCTTACATAATGCTATGCCTTTGCTTTAGTGCACTCATTAAGGTAATTATAATTCCAGGAAATTAAGGTAATTATAATTCAAAGTAATTTCTGAAAATAAACCTGCATGGAACTACTATGTTCCTAAAACTTTATTACTGTTTGTATCTATGGCACTGAAAGTGTCAGGACTAAAGGTTCTGCACTGCTTTTTTTTTTTTTTTTATAAAATGCTCTTGCCACTTGTTATTTCAGGCTTGTTGCTCTGATTGTGTAGGAAGGAAAAATAACAAGATTTCCTAAATGGATTGAAAGGCAGTGAAAATGCCCAACAATCTTTTTTTAAAGCAAAAAAGGCTTTTAAAATCAAGTAAGTGACTACTTTTACATCCAGCTGTGAGATCTCCTAGAGAGAGAACCTAGAGAGCCTGTGACAGACAAGATAGCTGTCAGTAGTGCAGGATTTCCTCAGTGGATTTATCCAGTCCTATTCCTAGAGTTCCATGAGCAGTTTCAGTCCTAATCTCATCCCGGTTTCCAGATGGTAATTTAGAATCTTAAATCTGAAAAATCTTAAATCCCTCATGTTTGTCTTCCCAGGTGAAGTCTTGTAATCCCCTGAAGGGATTGTGTGATGTATTAACTGCTGGATAGATGGCAAAGAGAAATTAAAAAAAAAAATTCCCTCTCAAAAAAAATACCAAGTTTTGTCTATTTTATTCTGATCTGCCTTTTTAAGTGTGCCTTCACAATTTTCTGTATTCAATATTGCCAAACTTACAGACGTGAGACACCATCTTATTGTCTTCACTTTAGTTTGATTGACTTCTCTTTATTTTTTCCTTTTGTCTTATTTTGTTCTCTATTTTCCTTWCTCCCATTCTAACTTCCTACTCTTCTTTTGTTCTTTCCAGTGCAGTAGTTCATTATTTACGCTGCTTCAATGTCCCTTATGTTCCCCTTCTATTTCCCTTATCCCTCTTCACTGTAGCCATCACTGTTTCCATGATCTTTCTCCTCGTGTGCCAGATCCCCTAATTTTGGGACACTCCTTTTTTGGTCTCTAATTCTTATCAAATACAATGAGATTCTGCTCAGACTTTYCCCCTATAATTCTCTTTGGGAATCTCATGACTCTCCTTGCCTTAGCCTGGATGTCAATCTTACTTCTTTTAAGTTAAGTCTTTTGAGAGGAGCTAGAAAGCCAACAGATTTTTACTCTCTGGATAAACWTTGCCTCTAAAATCTATGACATATGAGTAAAACCTGAGAGATATTTCGCTAATGTGCCAAAGTCTCCTTCACAGACTTTTATTTGAGTCAACTTTAATTTTTGTTCCATGAATTCCTCAACTGCTGCTTTGTGGTGTGATTTCATGAAAAAAAAAAATTAAAAAGAAATCTTCTAGTTTCTTAGTGATATTATTTTTCTTTTGTACCTCAGAATGGTACACTAATGTCACAAAAAAACTGAAACAGCAATTCCTTCACTAACAGTTTGCAGAAATACCTCSTTTCAGAAAATTCATCCCTCTGCCAAGTAAGCAACTAAGCCAAAGGCAATTACTGTTATCCCCCAACAACAATGTATTAATGGATGCAGTCTTGAATGCATAYAGGAAAAGTTAATCCTTGAAAGTTTAATCTTTTATAATGAGATTTGGGCATCAGAACCCATGAAGCTGCAAATATACACTGCCATAAGTCATTCATCACTCTGGAGATACCAAATTGAGTATATATTGGACAAAAGGGTGTTATCAAYAAATTTACACTGATGAAAGCTTTTGCACATAAGTTATTTACTTCTGAGACAATGCTATCTCACTCATTTGGATGAGTAATTGTAAGCAGKTTCTCTGTGAAATGCTGTTATGGTTGATGTATTTCACAGACAGAAAAGTGTATCATATTTTAATATTTCTTCTTTGTGTGGTACATTCTCAAATAACTTTTCTTCATTTCCCTGTAGCTCTCATTAGCATTTCCATCTATTGTGTTTGATTTAATACTCTAATCTCTGAAGTCCTATTAAAAACAGTCAACATCACAAGCATCTATTGACACAAAAAAAAAAGCTCTAGTTAGGTTATACTGCTTACATTACCAGAACAACTTTGGCTGTCAGAAGGACACAGTTGCCTCAAATAATGTGGTCAGGTGACCTTGTGGCAATGTGTAGCAACCCTTAATAATCCAGTGTTTTATGAATGGGGGAAGAAAAAAGACAAAGAAACGCAACATGATGAAAGCTATCATCAAAAGGTTTTTTCTTTCAGTCAGCTCTTCTTACTTTAGGAATTTTTCAGAGCAACTWACTGTAATATTATGTTTAAAAGAACTCTCTGCAATGCATCATTTCAATTGCTTCTTAATAAATTAAATTGAATGTATTTGAAGAAAGTCAAATTTGTTTCAGCATGTTGAAGATCAGGCCCATTCAGCATTCACCCAGTTAAGCAGAGATGCCCCACAAGGGTGTGTCTGCATTCTTATTTAAGAGTGGTCACTGAACCCTCTTAAAGGTGAATTCTTCAACTATCCAGACTGTTTAACCCAGTGAAATGCCAATGACCTCTTATGCATGGGTTAGGAGAGCTGGACCCCTGAGAAAGGTGCACAGASAGCCACTGCTCCTCAGTGTGCCCCCTTGAATTGTGAAACCAAAATGCCAGGCTTGRCAGGGTCCCCTCACCTGTGGAGATTGGTGCATGGGCTAACACCTCTCTTCATCAGCTATGGCAAACTTCCTGAAGCCTTTTTAGTTCATCAGAGGACCAGAGTGTTTTGCCAGTGAGCTGTAAACCAGAAAGTTTGCTCTCCTAAATCTAAAATGAACCCAMTGAAAGGCTTTAACAAGGGAGGAGCAGATGCACAGCCATAGCTTCAGCCAGAAACTGCCTTCCTCTCAAATRGCTATTGAAYAGCCACTTGGGTCATAGCASTGCTRCAATGCTCMRAYTTTTCAAGAYCTTTGATTTATAGAGACAGTTTACYGTGCCAAGGGCCACTGCTAGCCAAATGACAAAATCAATGTTGTCAGAAGGCCAAATTTTACATAACAAACTCCCACACTGCAGGAATATTAGAGTGACCATTCTAGGCTAGACCTAAGGTCTTGTCTCCCAGAGTAACCCAGTGGTTCTCTCATGAAGAATGTGTTACACAGCAAGCCAGTTGTATGAAGTGCTTTCTCTRTGTACTTCCCCAGCCTCTGTTTTGCTGTCTGTGTGACATATTTATGTATATAGATATATATTTAGCAATATTTTATGGTTTTCTCTTTGATTAACTTGTTGAGATTTCTCTTGAATCCATCTTGCTAGAAGAAGCTTACATGGCAGTGGTCAGTGACAGACCATGTAGATGAGCAATGAGATTTATATTAAGCTCTTAGGCCCCTTCCAGTGTGTGGCTGAGCTGATTTACCCTCCACTTTTCCAGAATGACTACTCAGTCCAGCTACATCTTTTTTAACCAGGTCACAGCAGCATCCATGGTCAGTATGTAAGAACTTTGCCATAAATTCAATCAACATACAATGAACATAGAAATTGGTACAGAAGCACCAAATAGAAATATTATCTGGATACAGAATATTTCATGTTGTATGGGCCTCCATGTCTTTATTTGCTCATTTCTATGCTGGTACTCTGTTACCCACTCCTCTGTCTGGCCTGGGGTCACAGTGAGGGTGAACAGTACAAGGACAGCGTGGATCATGACTCCATACAACCCACGCTGCTTTTCTCCCATATCAGGTGGCAAAGGTGGAGTCTGAATGTATCAGAATGACTGACCCTTTCTGGGTGACAACAGCTCCCAGTGTTGTCTTTTTCAGCCTAGAAATGAAACTCAAGATGATTTTATCATAGGAGGTAATATGAAAGTGGGTCTTTATTGGAGCTCAAGCGGCAGTCATGGAAGAATATCCACAAAAGCCCACCCTTACAGGGGTGAATACAACTTTATAGATTTTAGGAAATTAGCATAATTGATAAAAAGCACCAATTAGGAGGACAAGTGGTGATGTAATTCCCCACAGGACCAGCCCCTTCTCTGTAGCCCCCCTCTCCTTGGTATTAGCTTTACTTGTTTATGAAAATGTGTCTCAAAGACCTTGGTTCCCAGGAAGAGCCAAGACAGAATGGGGCCTTGTACGCCCCGGGCCACCTTGGAGCTCTGGAATGTGTTTGTTGTTTCTAGCTGGGGAAAAGGGARGGGAAAAGTACTGCGTAAGTTACAAATATACATAAAAGAAAAAAGGCAAAAATCGTTCTGGCATCACCAGATCCACTTCTGCACATAATGTCCTGCCTGCTTCTTAGTGCCATTACTTCCAGGCTCTGTCAGGAGTAGTGAGCAAGGGTTGGGTACAGAGGATGGGAGCTCTTGTGCCTCACTCCTCAGGGRCAGGCAGTCAGTGGGCAACACCTCACAGAGAGCTGGCCCTGGTAACTGTGGGCAGGTGCTGCCCTGAATCTGTTGTGAGATGTTTTTCTGTCCTCTTTTGAGTGACCACTGTGTGGCAACTGCTGGACTTCAGCCACAACTACGTGAGGGTCCCCAGCACAGGGAACTGCACAGAGAGCTCTGGRAATGTGGTGGGACTGTGCTCTGGACAGTGCCAGGTCTCTGTGAACAGGGGACAGCTGTCACAAA
>NW_026623235.1:226915-233876 GCF_030028575.1 Malurus melanocephalus
ATTCGGGCTGTTATGGGCATTCATTCTCTGTCCTCTGCTGGCCTGGACCCCTTGTCCCCCAGTTACGTGAGTGACCAGCCTTAGGTCAGTACCCTGCCCCACACCAAAGTATTGGCACCAATTTAGCCCAGTCCCCATCAGYTCTCATCATGCAGCAGCATCAAAACTCAGCTCTGGATCTCGCTGGTTTCCTCCTTTTTTTTTTTCTTTTTTTCTGATAAAGGATTTTTTCTGGTGGAGGTTTCAAAATGCAGTAAATCCTCTAGATGATGTGAAGGCCTACATTTTCTTGGAGTGATTAAGAACCAAAAGACAAACTGCTGATATGTGAAAGGGAAGGGATATTACTCTTAAGTATAAATTCTGTCCCCTCATTTTTTTTTTCAGTAGCAAAATATTGAAAAGGTCTGAAAGACYATGGTATAGTTCTGAAAAACAAACTCACAAATATAGAGTAATAATTCTAYCACATTCTATAATGTGGTAGAATTAAAAACACATGAGAAACCATAAGCATAGCTGTTCCTAACTTGCGTGTGCTTAAATATACAACCCTAATATCTTCTCTTGTAAGAGACTTAGTTCTAAGTGTGTGGAGAAATATTTATTTGCTTTACAGTAATACCCAGAAGCCCCAGTCTGGATCAAACTTTTTTATTGTGCTGTATATCAAAGATGTAGTCTTTCCTATCAGAGTGAATATTACTTGCTCTAGCACAGCAAAAGGCTGAAGCCAGAGGAGAGCAAATATCATTAACACACGTGCTACTGTCATGTTCCAACTGTAGGCACCTATTTATAACTGTGAATCCAGCCTACTGAAATCCAGTGCAATAAGCCCTGCAAACCATTTCCTTTTGCCCAGATAGAAATGTGCGATAGCCWATCCTGAATAATTCACATAGTCCTGAAACACAAGACAGTTTACAGTGCTTTAGAGCCCTTAAATCCTTCATGTATCGAGTATGTGCAATATTACATAAAGCGTGACAACTTTAAATGTKAAGTTTTAAATGAMATTTTTCTTATTACTATTTCACAAKTTCTAATTTATGAKACTAGTTCCTCATCACTGCTTAATCACTGCTAGTAATTTAGTGCCACTGCCCACTGCTTTCCACTTGCAAAAAGTGGAATAGCAAGATTTTTCCACAGCCTCTAGGTATACACGTTCTCTGATCTTCACTGCTTTCCACTGACTGCAGTTGCCTGCTTGTGATGTGAGAATGAGAGCTGCATTCTCAGTTAAACAAGGTAAGAGTTCATCAGAGAAGGCAAGTAAAAGAGAAATTCCCCTCTCCCATAAGACTGTTCTCATTTTAAGAATATCTTGTTGAGAAACATTAATTAGGTAAGTAATTTTCTTCATTTTAGACAACTTTGAAAACAATTTGAAGCCATTGCCAAGAAATTCCAACTTTACATGCATGCTTAAAATAATACTGTATAGTAAAGCAGAAAGCAAAATTCATCTACTCATAATGTCTCTGTTGTATGAGTTAATTAATGCCATCTCTAACACCCTATCCAGCAAGAAATGGTGTTTCAACCATATCAATTGCCATTCCCTAGCTCATTACTCAGTGTAGTGAGATTTAGTGCCCATGGAGAGGCAAATCGCTCCCTTCATGCAGMAACAGGTCTTCCCATCAGTGTTTTATAACTCTCTGGTTTCTTTTTACACATATATTTGGTTCTGAAAGAACTTTTTTAGTCTTCATAATTACCATTTTTGGGGATTTTATCTGATCAGAACATAGATGTGTTCCTCCCTGAGATACATCTCTGCAGTGTTAAAAACCCGGAGGAGGGACACTATATTTCAATTTTTAATGCATATTGAGAATGTTTTTCTCCATAGTAAAATCTGTTCTTTTAAAATTAGTGTTGAAGAAGTAGTCATTTTACTGTAATTACTAAAAACAAGCAAACAAACCCTATAAAAAATAAATTGGGGTATACTTGTGTCGTTAATCAGCCACTTGGCARCCATCAGAAAACATCATTTTTATTTCTGTAAACAATGACTGGTATTTTAGGAKGCATCTGAGCATCCTAGTGATGAAATGGGTGAACAGATACTAAAATACAAATGTSTTTTCTGAAGTGTAACAAAATGCAAAGTTGCAGAGAAGCAGAATAATCGGTTGGTGACTTACAACACATTGGCCTACAATTTCCATTATCAAACCAGAGAAATACATTTCTTCTTTTATCTATTATGAACACATCTCAGGTATCTTTGCAATYAAATATTTTCCAAATTTCAACTCGTGTTTGAGAGAAACGTCTCTACTTTTCTTTCCATCTACTTTGTATAGYCTTGTTTAGAAATCAATGTAAAATACTTCATCAGCTGCATAGTTAGATTTACTACCTGAATTCAGCTTTATAAGGGAACAAGTAGCACTCAAATGAATATCTGAATSAGGACTAGAATTCTTGGTACAGACATCTGCACTTGAGAATATTCAGTGTGTAAGCAACTGTTATGTCATAGACATGTCCTCAACATTACTTAAAGGATTTAATTCACTTTAAAGGATTAATTAAAGGATTTAATTAACTGAGAGAATTCACTGAAGGAAAAAGAAATAAGTCCTTAATAAACTAYGTGGTACATGTACATTTGCAGTACAATCCACTCACTTTCAGTGGCCTTTTTTGATTTTAATAAAAAGAAACTCATTGAAATTGCTTGAAGTTTTATRATGGAAAWTTCCAGTATAGTTATGCMGTCATAAAAGTGAAATTGGGATTGYRCTTTTGTGCTTTCCTTCTTTCAACTTCTTTAAGAGRAGAACAAAGATTTTTCACTGGTTTGACATTCTGCCTCCTTGTCCAAGCTTCAGTATTGTGAGAATAATATTCTTTAATCCTTTAACATTCTGATCATTATGGACAGCTTAATTTCTGAGTAAAAGTATATATAAGCTTAGGAAATATCACAAATTTKAAAAAGTGATAAAAAATACAAATTAAAAAAAATAAACCCAGATATAATCATATCACAATTACCTCCTAATTGTTTCTGAGCAGGTCCAGAGCATGAAAGCTCAGTCTTCTCCTTCCAGCTCTTCTGCTTTTACACATACCATGATTGCAAGTTCCAGTGCTTATTGACCCATTTATTAATCTCTTGGTATCAATATTCACCTTCTATCACAGCAAATGTTACCTTAAAGCAAACTAGTTTTATTTTGCTTTTAGTTTATAYAGATATGATAATCAATACATTAATTCAATGTCGTTGGTCTTCTGTCAGACATTAGCAGGTTGAAATGAAATAGCTAAACTAGTTTTCTTGAAAACTCTTCAGGTTGCCTTACAGTGGGGTAAGGAATTGTATCTCTCTAGTGTGCCATTCAAAGGCAGAACAGATGCTGATGCAGACTGCAGTTCTCCTTTTCCATATCAGAGAAGTCCTTTGAAGGCAATTCTAAACCCTGTGCTGKACAACTGGCTTATAACACAAATGAAAATCTGCAATAAAGCAAAGAAAAACAGGACAGAAAATATAGAACCACAGCAATGAGTTTGTTTTTGAGTAGTGAGGTGCAACTAACTGGAAGGAGTGAAATTTGGTCTCATTTCTTTGTCTCTCAACACATGCATGAGATTTTTGTCAGACTCTTGCCTCTTACCATGAMGTAGGTAGTCCAGAGACTTTGTCAAGTGTATTTCATTGATGCTTCATTAAGTTCCTGATGCAAGCAAAACCATGTTTTGTGTTGAAAGCAGTTTTCCTAAGAGTGCCATCATTTGGAACAGAGGATACATAGGAAGGTTTGAGAAAAYTCCTGACTGGTGGGGCCTCAGAAGGCAGAGCAGTGCTCAGTGCTGAGGGACAGGTCTGGGACTGGGCAGCTGTGGACAGATAGTGCAGAGTGCTGGGGCCTGTGTAGTGRAATCAGTATCCCTCTTAAATGTAAAATATCAAGGTTTCACAACCTTTATTTTTGTTTTGCATTGAAACATGAGTGAACTGTCTGAAAATGAATGAAAGATACTAATCTACTCCAYRCTRATAGCCACATGTTTTCCATAGGACTTTGATACTCAGGGATGAAATGMRGACTACCAGACCAGCATTCTTGTAATGAAGCTACAGAGATCCCAGCGGCCAAGGAGACTGAGGAGCATCACAGAGGGAAGGAGAAGAAWTCCATAAACTTTCTTGATTTGAGAAGTATGAAGACACTGGAATCCTTATATAGGAAAAAGACCCTTTGAAGGTGGAAGAGAAGATCGTAAATGGAAGACACTCATCAATTTATCAACTTTTAAGAGGAAATGCCCCTGGAAAGGAATCATCTCCATGGCATTGTGAAGAGTAACGACACAGTATCTTACATGAATACTTCATACTGAGCATACAACGCAAAATAGCAGTTGTCTGAAATGGTTAAAGTGTTCTGTGGAAAAAAACATTGAAAAGTAAATCTGATCCATTGGAGCCTATTATAACACCCTTATCCTCACAGAACAGAACAGATTTGCACTCTCGTTGCCATCTGGAATGGAATTATGTTAGCTGCCTCTAAAAAATACAAATTAACTATTTCATGCATTTCTACAGTGTTATGCTTCCTTTTCTGTTCATGTCTCCTGTTTGGTTAATTAGGACAACTTGAAAGTCATTGTGTGAATGTCGCATTTGCTTACGGTTCAGATCAGAAAGAGCAGTAATGTGGAAGAGATACATGAAACATGAAATATAATTTAAAATGAGTMTCTCTGCCATTAATTAGATGGCCTTTACTAAAGCATAAATGTAACAGATGCAGCTTAAACTAGATAGATCATATAGTATTACAACTAAAATGAACATCAGGTATGCATGATCAGTCTTTTACAGGTGTTTAAAATAACATATTTACATGCAAATTAGGAAAAAAGTAAGTTAAAATTTAATAATATCTTTTTTACTGCAGGAAGAGAGCCCACAGTAGACTATGTATTTACTCAAATTGGTTATTACAGTTACTGTTCTGTTTTAAAGCAGACTTGCATTTGATTTGCAAATAAAAACCTTGAGTTTTTCCTCTTTCTTGACCATTTGTAATTTACAAGAAGTTGTGGAGTAGTTTTGCATAAATAAACTTCAGACTGAAGGCTCTTTGTGAAATGCTTGAATGATTCAGTAATTGTGATTCATRTTTTGTAGCTAATCACTCAAAGCACCTGGCATTATTCACCTACTGTAGTGGGTAATGGGGAATGCATAACTTGCTTTCTGAATTGGTGGAAGAAATAGAACTAAAGTTTATGAAAACATCAAGTTTTTTAAACTTCTTAAATTTTTCTGATATCTGATGTAATCATAGGAAACCAGTGAAGCTGAGGAAATAAGGTCATAAATGTTTAACCATTTGTCCCAAAAAAATCAGAGACATGTTCTGCTCTGGATGGTCTTAAAATTCTTATYATTCCTTAAACCTTGAAGATTTTAATCCTATTTATCCCGTGAATGTGTCCATCTGGAAGACATGAGCTACATGGAACTAGAGTTAAAAAAAAATCCTGTAAGACATCCAAAATAATTATGCTCAGATTAATTCCATCAAAGTTTATGCATTTATTTCTTGGGATTATTTGCACTGAGGAGGGACTCAGAGAGTTGAAGAATTTTTAATTCAGTAAACAAAATGAGGAAAAAAATTATTATTTYCAATTCAATAAATCTTCCCAGAAAGGACCATTGCTGTCTTCCCAGAAAGGACCATCACTCTCCAGCTGCAGCCCGAATAGATTGATTCAAAGCAGTTCTAGCTGGCTTCAGAGTGAAGAGCTTTTCTGAAATCTGTGTGTTGAATGGTTAGACAATAAACATGTTGGTGCCAAAAACGGCTGCAGAGGAATGATTCATCTCTCCATGGCTTTGAGTTCCAAGATGTAAGTGCCTAAACCAGAGCTAGTCACTTTAAAGGTCTCCTCAGTCAATGGAGAATAACAGATCACTCGATTTTAGACATCCTGTTTTAGATGAAATCGCTGCAAATAGTCATTAAGATGAGCTGTGTCAGTGCAAGGTTTTCTACATTGGGCTTTTCTAGGTTGGGTGGCTCTCATTCCTGGCTGTAATATTGGTCACCCATACTGGGAGCAGATTAGACCCTTTTTTTAAAGGTTTTTTCATCAGTACCATATAGCTACCTCAGGCATATTTATGCCCTGCAAGAGTCAATACCAAAATAACCTTTTGTTCTAAGTTATTAAGAACAGATTTGGGATATTATTCCCAAGTAAGATTTATTCATTTTACTCTACAAAGCTCATCTCTTCAGATTTATGTAGTTTTCAGTTGCAAGTGAACTAAATGTAGAGTATTATACACTACGGATTTTGCAGAATTCCCTAGATATCTTTCATGAGGAACACAAAAGACTGATCCCACTCTGTAGATGCCAGWATTAAATGATAGTTTTATTTTACTTCAGAAGGAACAGAACAGAGTTTTAATAGAGGCGTTGTCATTGTGCTGGCAGGTATGCATTGCTAATGCAGGAATAACATGTCACATTCTAACCAGATGACCTGGTGGAGCTTAACSTCTTTCTCACATCTTACATCAGACAGAGACTGAGCTCACACTCCAGAGCAAGACAGCCAGAGAGCATTTCAATCAGGGAGCCTGCAATGGCAGGAAAGAAATACAGTTTGGCAAAGCTTTTGTTTCTAATCATGAAACCCAGTACTGGTGTGCTGTCCATGACCACCAGTATTGTTTACAGGCTTGGTTGCTGTGGTGACAGCATCACGTGAATACTGCGACTGGGACTGAATCCTTCCGGCAGCACGAGTGGTTTTCAAGCAGCCTTTAATTGCTTGTTTTCAAAACACCCTGTAGTTCTCTGAGCATACAGCCCAACAAAAAAAGAATACACTTACAGAAAGTCTCCAACATTGCCTTTCTGTGTAGAGGAGAGAAACTGATTTCAAACTGGAGAGAAGGGCAGGG